>NC_043001.1:29943558-30243558 GCF_006345805.1 Octopus sinensis | reverse complement strand
TACAAATATCTTGTTTTCTTAAGGTTTTAATTAAAATCTTCCACCAAACCTTAGTCACAATTTATGTTCATTTTACTAAATTCTTTGTTTTATTTAAAGTAATTGAAAGAAACACAGAGCATCTCAAAATAAATACAGTAACGAAAGGGTTAAATTAATCCTGAAAAGAGAAAGAAAATGTTGATCCTAGTGTGATTAGATGTAAGAACTTATAGGCTCATAACTAACTAACACTGGGTATTTTGTCTGTTTTTATGTTGAATACATTAAGCTGTTACTTCAAAACTCAAAACAATCAACCGCAAATATTGAAGCAACTTACATGGTCCATAGTTGGGTAATACTTTCTCTTTGTAAAAATGTCTTAGTCTTTTGAATCGCTCGGTGTCAGGTATGAAAGAAAAAGACAATTCATTTTTATATCCTGAATCCTTTCTGGTAGAAATAGGAGGTATGTCCCAATCAAGTACTGTACATATTGGTACATCTAGCAAACCTGTAAAGATTGAAATATCATTTAGATATATTAGGTTGTCTGGAAAGTTTGTGCCGATTTATAGTAGCTTACCTTTCGACTTATTTTAGAACATGGTTGAGTCCATAAAATAGGATTTGACTACACCTCCATTTAGAGCACAGTTTAAGCTATCTTTTCGTGGGAGAAGGTTTATGTTCCTATAACTTGTGTTAATTCTGTAACCCTTTAAAATGGAAGATAAGAAAGTTCATTTTTGGGAACCAGACAAATATTGCTGCAGCTCGGCTGGGATGTGTTACCCCACCCTCCATATTCCCCAGATATTGCTCCTTCAGATTTCCACTTATTCAGGACTCTGCAAAATAGTCTTAATGGTAAAAATTTCAATTCCTTGGATGAAGTAAATAGATACCTTGATGAATTCTTTGCCATGAAACCACCTCAATTCTGGGGAGAGGGTATTTTCAAGTTAAAGGAAAGATGGAGATACATTGTGCAACAAAATTGTTCATATTTGGTTGATTAAAGATGTAATGGCAAGTATTTATGGACCTTTTTCTTTCCTTTAAAAATTGGCACAAACTTTCCGGACAACCCAATAGATATGAAATATGATGGTAGTCTCTTGTAGTCTGAGAAAAATGGTTCTGCAATTTCTTGCAGAACAACCTGCAAAAATGATTATATATTTATAGTGGTTGTAGTGTTTGTGGTGTTATGGGCTGTGATGAGCTGTGTGGTGTTGGTGGAGAGGATTGCAGATGAGGTAGATGGAAGTGAAGACTGCAGGGGCTGGCAGAACAGCCACGGGGCATGCGTGGGCCGGAAGCACGTGCGGGCAGTTTGATGAGAGATGGCAGCATGCAAGGACGTGTTTACTTCTTGAGAGTGATTGCTCATACTGCCTAGGTCAACAGGTAAGGTCTCTGTATTTCTTTCTCCCATTTGCTTCTTTTCTGTTGTCTTTTTCCGCCATCACACTACAGTGGTTAAATGTATGTGCTGTACATTAATTCACCCTCTCCATCAAATCGATGTTTCTTAAGCAGGTGTATGGTGTACCACATGTTTGCTCTTGAAGTGATCAAAGAACAACATGGGATGAGTCTTTTGTACACCACCTGTTTCAAGAATTGAAACCATGATCTTGTGATCATGCATGCAACATTCTAACCAGTAGGCTGTGTGCCCTCTAGATATAAAACTATTTAATAAGTAAATAAACAAATAATAATGGCCATATCAAATAATTATGATAATGATGATAATGAACACCATTGTGTCATTTTCACTCCTTTTTCAAAGGTTTCATTAGCAAAAAGGAGCTGTGCCCATGTGCTATACAAGTCCTTTAAGACTGTTGAGATTGGTAGGAATAATGCTAAGTTTGAATACCTGTAAGATGACAATTGCAGGGAAAGAGATAGTGGGTGATGGGTAGGGAAGCAGGATTCCAAAGGTTTGACATTTTGAGGAGGAAGGATTTGATAGACAGGAAAAGAAACCAGGAGTGAAAACCTCTTAGATCATATGTTTTTTTTAAATAAAAGAATTAGCAAATTGGTCAGGTAACATATAGTTAATATCAGAGGAGGAGTAGGAGGTACTTATGACAGCCAGCATATGTGCAAGCTTAACAGGGATTTATGCAGCTGACAAGTAAATAGATTATTTGAGAAAGAGAGAGAGAATATGGGTGGCAAGGAGGAGTGGAGAGAGAATGGCATTGCAATTACAAAAGAATTTTATGGCCTCTCGAAAGAGTCACTCAGCAGCTTAGTTTGAAATAGCCTTTCCAAAAACGTGATCAGGATTTTTATAAGAGGTAGTGATGGTAGTGTGGGTGGACTTTGGTTACACTTTATGTGACAAGTATGGCAGTGATAAAATTTCAGTACAACCTTTGCTGACATTTACTTCTTTTATGCTGTAATTTATATTGTTAATTTAATTTGTTTAAGCAACTATACAGAGAAGGTGAGTAATATAAAATTAGAAGACTAGAGATCTTCCTGTCTAGCAAGTGATTTGAACTGAGTCTATGTGTTGAAACTGAAGCAATTACAGCATTGAAGACATGTATTAGCCACTTAAAACACACAAAAACTGTTAACTTAATTATCATTTGGAGTCAAAATTTCCATTGTACCATCTGCAAATTGGTCACTGACAAAATTCCAGTGCAACTAGTCTGGGATGAGTTTGTTGGTCAGTTTATTCAGGGTTTTAAATATAATTTTTTTTCTCATCTGTAAATGCCAGTTATTTTGGTTGTCACCTCCTGGTGATTATAGGAGGTCTGTTGATTTGGCTATACTCGGAGGTTGAAATTCATGTACCCATGCATCCTTCCTTCTCAATGAGGGTACTTTTGGCATTGAGCAGTACAGCAGAATCAGAACTAACAACTTGAAAGAAGAGAATCTATCAATCCATGACAACAAAACAGACAAAAGGGAGATGGGTTGACATAAACTATATAAGGCAGTGAGAGTGATGGTAAATTAAGTTTATAAGCTTGTTTTGATTCCTTGTAACAATTTCACTGCTTTATGTTGCAAAGACACCCAGAATTGGCATCCCTGCTACAGTTGTCTTCTCACATTCCATGCACACATTAAATTTAAGCTGATCAATTAATTGAAGATTCCTTATTAAAAGTCTAATAATTAACTCTGTATCATACTCAAATATTTGTGGGTAAGAAATAATTATTTTTATTTACGTTGTATAGAAAAGGGAAAGATTGCAGTTTTACCTTTTATATGTTTAACTCTTTGTGGATGTGGGTTGTGTCGGGTAAAAAACGAATTCTTGCTAAGCTGTCCAAAGCGATAACCTCCCCGGGATTCTGGCGGTCTGCTTGAAGAATCATAGTTAAGTAGCAGTCCACGAGGTGAAGAAACATTTGGCAGACTTAACTCTACAAAAGGATTCATTCTGAAAAATTTAAAGCAAATAAATATCTTTTTATATCACACAATGTACTGCAAAATGTAAAGTTTATAAAAAAGTGTTTTTCATCAATTTAAGTTTATTATTAATACTTTTGTTAATCTTCAGCATTTTCCTTTCCATGACTCTTTGTGTTGCTTTTAATTTATCTTCAATGCTCTTGTTGGTAGTCTATTTTTCAGATGCATAATCATAAGCAGCACACACTGGTTGAAAACATTTCTTTTTAGACACACGAGCAAATTAACTGCTCATGGTATGATTCAATTTACCAAAGTCTACCCGTCCTAACTGCATTCATTGTTGAAGTTTCTTTGGTCTGATTTTTATCCTTTGTGCGTATTATTTGTCCATGATTAACAAAATGGATAAGTAGAAAACAACAGGATAAGGTGGCAACAGGTTTAACAGATATTATTTGGAAAATAAAACTCTGAAATGGTCTTTTGTCTGTAAACAGACATGACAGAAGTAGACACCTTTATAATCATTAAAATTTTTAAAAATCTGAAATTATACATTCAAATTATTTATTAATTGTCATAATGAGAATATTTAATATTTAGTAGACATGCCCTTTATATTTTTCAATGCAAGGACCCTATTAGGCATGTTACTGATCAGATGACGAATATTCTCTGTGGAATTTCTTGCCAAGGTTCATGCAGCAATCTCAAGAGATCTGACTTTGAAGATGCTTTCTTGTTCTTTTTATGAAGTGTCCTGTCCATTATGTCCCTTCAATAGGGTTCATATCTGGTGACTGGTTTGGCCATGGAAGCTTTGTAATGCCATTTTCATCCAACAAATCTTGGGTCATTTTAGACAAGGAGCCTCATCTTTCATAAATAAAGTGTCTTCTTTAATCATTTCACCACTTGAGAAGATTGGAAGGAGTCCTTTCTGCAATAAGGACACATATTTATCTGAGTTCATGTTTCCCTCACACTCCGCCTGATCTGTTCAAATATGCCTGACCTGTTGTAGTCTGTTATCAGATCTTTGTGGTTATTGTCACGGTCTACAATTTTGTTCCAACTGTTTTCAAATTCGGTGTATGGATTAAATTATTTGCTCTCTTTTACTCTCTTTTACTTGTTTCAGTCATTTAACTGCAGCCATGCTGGAGCACCACCTTTAGTCGAGCAAATCAACCCCAGGATTATTCTTTGGAAGCCTAGTACTTATTCTATCGGTCTCTTTTGCCAAACCGCTAAGTTACAGGGACGTAAACACACCAGCATCGGTTGTCACAGACACACAAACATACACACACACACACACACACACATACACACACACACACACACACACACACACACACACACACACACACACACACACACATATATACGACGGGCTCCTTTCAGTTTCCATCAACCAAATCCACTCACAAGGCTTTGGTCGGCCTGAGGCTATTGTAGAAGACACTTGCCCAAGGTGCCACACAGTGGGAATGAACCTGGAACCATATGGTTGGTAAGCAAGCTACTTACCACACGGCCACTCCTGCGCTGAAATTTATTTTTCCTATAAATTCATAATTAAAAAGTTATTAGGCCTTTAAAATTTGCAAAATTTTGGTATTTTAGTCAAAAAGAAGCAAATATTTAACACATCACCATAAAGTTCTGTTAGCATATTAAGCAAAGAAACACCACATGTTCGATAGATGATTGTGAAGAACTCTGTTTCTATAGTAACCAAAGATGCTGTGCATGTGCACAAGAGAGTGACCACCAAATTGAGTGTAATCAACAAATTGAGAGTACCTGAGCATAATGTCAGACTTTGTTAGTAAATAAGTTGTTAACTTGATGCATCTAGTTCTCTTCTCCAAATTCTTTCTCACTATGTTGCTACCAGCTGCTTTGTTTAAACAGTTTACTTAAAAGATCTTTTTTCTGTACAAAATCATTATCACCAATTTACTAAAATTCAAACTGAATATTATTAACTTTATTAAAATTTAAAAAATAGAATAAATCTGTAACACTTTTTGTAGCAGGAGAAGAAAAAATTGTCGTTTCAGACATGATCTCTCCTTAAAGAAAAAAAAATATCATTTCATCATAATAACATTACTAGAGATAAAGTGACAAATGTTGAATTTGTTAGATGTACAAGGATCATTAGAAATAGAAATATAAAAATTATAAGTCTCTCTAAAGGAGACTACAGCAGCGGTACTGGATATTAACAGTTATTGCCATGCTAATATGGCAGTCCATAAATATAGGATGTAAGTTGCTGTTGATTAGCTCCAAGGGGCCATCGCTTCTAGGTAGCTATATGACACATGAACCTGTGTCCATTATAACCTTCGAACAGGGGAGGTCAGCTGCTTCCCCTTGCTTGTCAGGCATCTGCAGACATGTTTCAGGGTATTTGCCCTTTATCAATGCAGAGTAGCCAAACCCAGCAGGCGTCGCTGCTGACCAGCTGTTCGAAGGATTGTTTCCTGACAACTTAAGAAGACTTAGATCACTGGATACCATAGGAGAAGAAAAAGCCTTGAGTACTTCACAACAACAGGAATTTGAAAAATGAAGAAGTTGAGAAAGACAGAAGGAGAAGATAATTGATGGCTTTACCAACAGGCTTCCGAAAGACTAATCCCTAAATGTGCTACGTTGTGTATAGGACAGAAAGGTAGAGAGATCCATAAAAGTCTATACCTGTTGGCAAGACTCATTACTTTGTTATCTTAACCCCCATCTCCAAGGAACTTTAAAACATAAAGATACTGCTGTCATTCCTTATCACACAAAGGAGAAATGAAATTTATGCTTCAGTTTTGGACTTTTGATCTCAAGAGCTAGTAGACTGCTGTTCACTTAACTGTCTTGCCTCTAAATCTCTTAAATATTTGGTATAGAAAATACTCTGAGCAAAACAAACTAAAATAATTCCTCACACAAGTTGTCAGTTGCCATAGTACTTCAGTTTTATGAGTTGTTGTTTTCTAAAAGTCAACAGCTGTCGGTAGACTAAGCCTGGGTAATGCTGCCAATCTTTCAGAAGCCATGAAAACCTGTTTTTAAGCTTAATGGTAAATTGAACACATAATAAAAGAGATAATTACATACACTCTCTCACATTCTGTTTGTATGTATGTCTGTTTCTCTCTTTATTACAGTCCCCACCCTCTCCCCCTCTCTCTCTCTCTCACTACATACTCACACACACACATACTCTTTCTCTCTCTCTCTCTCTATTTCTGGAGTTGTTAATAGAGATAGTTTTAAAATGAAATAAGTCAAATTTTGTATTTTATGCAGTAAGGGGAAAAAATAAAGAAAAAATATCACTTTTTTTTCGCTAAAGAGAAGATTTAAAGATTAAATTCCTATGTTTTACATGAATTCCACCAAATAAAGTTTTAATCTATATTTTGCATTTACAATATTTATTCATATAGCCCAATTAATTAATTGATAAACCATAAGGAATGTAGTTTATCAATTAAAATGAACGGAGGCCAAATCTACAGCATATATCAGGAGAAGCCTGTTTTATATATATATATATTCAGATGAATGGTACTTAAGTTAAAGGCACCAGAATTTTGTATCATATTATCCATATAAATCAAATGGGGTGATTATAATCAAAATAAGCAACAAGGATATCCAAGGTAGTGTAGTACAATTGTTTCATGCTACTTCATTTTATTAAACACTGTAAGTATTACATCAGTTTTAAAATGTTGAGCAATCTTCAGCCACATATAGAATTTTTTTAATTAAATGGACAATGCACATTCTTATACTTATTTCATTTGCCAAAGCTGAAGATTGCTCAGCATTTTAAAACTGATGTAATACTTACAGTGTTTAAAATGAAGTAGCATGAAACAATTGTACTACACTACCTTGGATATCCTTGTTGGTTATTTTGATTCTATATATATATATATATATTTTTATATATTTATATTTTATCCAGTTTCAGCTCACGAGCTGTGGCCATGCTGGGGCACCGCCATATATATATATATAATAATATTAGGGAATAAATATATATATATAATAATATTAGGGAATAAATCCAAACTTACAGGGAAAAATTAGATTTAGGATTAAATCCAATTTTATAGTATAAATATATTATATTATATTATATCATATTAGAGATAAAACCACTATTAGGCAAATCAAACAGTGAAAAACATAAGCCAATACATAAAATTAATTTAAAAATATAAAAGTTAAAAATAAAAAAATATTTAAATAATTTAAACTTATAAATTTTATATATATATATACAAATATATATATATATGTATGTATAATATTTTTATATTTATATATTATTTTATTTATTAATTAATTAATTTTTTTTTTTTTAAATATCAAAAGTATTAAAAGTTTAATAAAAGATAAAGAGTATATATATATATATATATACACACACAAGGTGCGATGGGTAAATTGTCATCATTTTATATTTTTTATTTCACCCATGCACATTGTTTGGTCTTGATTTTGTTGACTATACAGTATAGTAGGTTTAGTTGGGGACCATCTGTGACAAAAACAGCACCATGATGCAATTCACTCACCCAGAAATTTGGAAACGACATGCTGTACTGTTTGACATTTGTGCTGGAAGCTCCAATATGAACATTTCAGTGTGTTGGGTGTACCGAGAGTGATTAAAAATCTAACATCTAGTCAATATCATGGTGTTTAGAGTGATCACTAGTGATGGTGACGTTATGCCTCCGTTCATCTTCCCATGCGGCCTCAGACTTAACACAGAGGCCTGGAGTAGGTAGAGCTACCCTGGGTCAAGAGGGTGAGTGCTGGAAGAACCTATGTCTCTGCACCATGCCACACAGGACCCAGCATCATACCACATAAGCAGGAAAACCAGTCATGGCTGTCAAACAATTTCTGCAACTCCATCACCCATAATATCTGGTCACCTAACTCCCTAGACTGCAACCCCATTGATTATTATGTGTGGGGCACAGTTGAGCGAGAGACCAACCAAACTTCTTGTAACACCAAAGATGAACTGAAGGCAAAAATTATGGCAGCATTCACCAATTTAAATAAGGAAACTGCCCTGAAGAGTTGCAGGAGATTCCAAAGTCATCTGGAGGCCATGGTTGAAGCCAATGGCAATTTTATTGAATATATTTACTCTTTAGTATTTCAAGATATTTTTATGTAATTTTGGTAAATATACCTGTTAAAATGAGATGTCAGTGTTATTTTTATTTTCGTGTAATTTAGACAATATATTCATCACACCCTGTATATATATAGGCACAGGAGTGGCTGTGTGGTAAGTAGCTTGCTAACCAACCACATGGTTCCGGGTTCAGTCCCACTGCATGACATCTTGGGCAAGTGTCTTCTGCTATAGCCCCAGGCCGACCAATGCCTTGTGAGTGGATTTGGTAGATGGAAACTGAAAGAAGCCTGTCGTATATATGTATATATATATATATCAGTGTGTGTGTATGTGTTTGTGTGTCTGTGTTTGTCCCCCAAGCATTGCTTGACAACCGATGCTGGTGTGTTTACGTCCCCGTTACTTAGCGGTTCGGCAAAAGAGACCGATAGAATAAGTACTGGGCTTACAAAGACTAAGTCCCAGGGTCGATTTGCTCGACTAAAGGCGGTGCTCCAGCATGGCCGCAGTCAAATGACTGAAACAAGTAAAAGAGTAAAAGAATATGTATATATATATATATATATATATATATATATATATATATATATATATTCCACAGTATTTATATTATTGACTGTTATGAACATTTAAACTTGTCAACATTGAAACTTTTAAAAATATATTTCTAATTCATAATTCTAGATTTTTACTATTGATAAACAAAAAATATTGTTGAAACTAGTTTGGTATATATGTAAATAAATTTATTTAAAAACAATTTCAAATTTCGGTGCATTTTCAACAACAAAGTTGCCTATATTTTTTCCTGCATGGAAATACACCCCTCTCTTTTGTTATATATGTATATCATCATCATCATCATCGTTTAACATCCGTTTTCCATGCTAGCATGTTTTGGACGGTTTGACTGGGGTCTGGGAAGCCAGGAGGCTGCACCAGGCTCCAGTCTGATCTGGCAGTGTTTCTACAGCTGGATGCCCTTCCTAACGCCAACCACTTCGTGAATGTAGTGGGTGCTTTTTACGTGCCACCAGCATAGGTGCCAGGGGAGCCTGGCAACAGCCACGATCAGTTGGTGCTTTTTATATGCCATCAGCATGGAAGCCAGTCAAGGCGGCACTGGCATCGGCCACGTTCGGATGGTGCTTTTTATGTGCCACCAGCACGGGTATCACAACTACAATTTCCATTTGATTTTTATTTTGATGTTGATGTACTTGACTCAGTAGGTTTCCTCAAGCGCAGCAGGTCGCCCTACAATCCAAGGTAAGCCCAGCAGGCCGTTCTGCAATCCAAGGTACTTTTGATGGGCTGGGGCTGCTATGTGAAGCTGGTGCAGGAAACAGCCATGATCTCACGTTATTTACCGGGTCTTCGCAGTCACAGCATATCTCCAGATGTCTCAGTCTTTCGTCATTGCCTCTGTGAAGCCCAATGTTCGAAGGTCATGCTTGACCACCTCATCCCATGTCTTATATATACTTCTCAGGAAGTTGAATCTCATGGAGGAAATGACCATGGACCAAGATGTCTGGTGATATGAAGTTTGTGAGATGACCTGCCCAAATTAGCAAAACTGAGTTCTAGAAGTGCTGTGTGTCCCACCCACACTTAACAAGAAAACTTCTCACACACTCTATCACAACGAATCAAACTATGTCTCTACATCCCTTCTCTTCCTCACATTTCCACTTCATGTACTATGATTGCCTCCCGCTACCCAATATTGTCCTCTTGGCCTTGTGCCACTGTATCATTGCTCTCTGTTTGCCCCCAATCTGTGCATTCTACCCACATACCTTGTCTCACTCTATTATTGCCATCTACTAGCCCCTGACCTGGGTGTTCCATCCACATGTAACAAGAAAACTTTTCCCTCACTCCACCACAACGAACCAAACTACATCTCTTCTCTTTCTTGCATTTCCTCGTTCATTCACTATGCCTAGCTCTCCTTGCCTAGCTCACATTCCCCAATTCTGTCCTCACACTCCTGTTCCTCTGTATCATTACTATCTGGTAGCCCCTCCAACTCTATATATATATATACCCAAGTCTTTTGCCACTTACTTGCACTCATTAATCACATTCTCATCACAATATCCTGCCACATATATCATGGCATTTGAACCTCAAGTGTATGCCCTGGTACTTGCCAGTATCTATAGCTCTCTCTTCCTTTACTCAACCATCTCATTTATACTCTAATCCCCGTTTCTTGTGAGTATGCCTGGCGTTTTGCCACTATCTCCATCCTGCAGTCTTCCATTCTCTCTCACTCTCCTTCTCTTGCACTTACCCCAGGTTGGGCAACCGTGTATTTTCTTTGCGGTAACACACATGTTTTTGTCTAGGAGTTGATAAGTGGTTGGTGAGATCTGTGCAAGCCATTTACAAGGATGCTGTCAGTAGGGTGAAAATTAGCAAAGAATATAACAAAGAACTGTGAGGAAGTAGGAGTTTACCAAGGATTGGTTCTCAGACCTCTGTTGCTTATCCTAAGCCTCTAGTCAAGCTACTCTGTGTTGACAACTTTATTCTTATAGATGAATCTCTACTAGAATTAGACAAGAAATTTCAGTTGTGGAAGCAGGGACCAGAATCTAAGGGCCATAGAATTAATTTAGCAAAGACCAAAGTACTAGTGAGCAGGAAAGTAGACAAATTACTTCGAGATTAAAGTCCTGTTTGATATGTAGAAATGATGTTGGTAGAAATTCAATTTGGTGTATCCAGTACAAGGTATGGACACATAAGAGGTGCAGTGGAATCACAGGAAGGTTAACTGAGAAAGCCTTTGCATATGGCAGACGTGCATGAACAATAAACATAAGAATTAGATTTGCTCAAATGCCCAGATGGTTTCCTTGAGGTTGTAAATAATTTCTGTTACCTAAGTGACCAAATTAGCAGTGGGGGAGGATGCTCTGAAAGTATTGTTGCTAGAATAAGAATAGGATGGAGAAAGTTCAGAGAGATATTACCTTTGTTGGCAAAAGGCAGATTGTATGATGCTTGTGTATAAATGACTATGCTTCATGGTAATGAGATGTGGGCCCTGAATGCAGATGGCATGCACAGACTGTAGAGGAATGAAGCTAGTGTGTCAGAGTGCATGTATGACAAGTACAAATGTGTGGAGAGAAGTTGGGCATTAGGGTAACCAGGTATAGCATGCAAGAGAGATGACCATGATAGTTTGGTCACCTGAAGTATTTGAATGATGAGAACTGTATAAAGAAGTGCTGATTGCTTAAAGTGGATGGCACTTGTGGAAGAGGAAGACCCAGGAAGACATGAGATGAAGTAGTGACAGCTGATCTCAAGATGCTGAGCCTCCCAGAGGTGATGACAATGGATTGAGATGTCTAGCAATATGAGACCTGCTCCCCTCAAGGAAACTGAGTTCTGGAAGTGATGTATATTCTACCAACAAGTAGCAATAATTCACACATCTCATACCAATAAACCAAACTACATCTTTTCTTCATGCATTATGCTGGTTTCCCCACCCAAAACCTGCAACCCAACATCACTTGGTTATCCCTCTTTCTTCTCCTTTCCCTGCCAACTGTATAATTGCTATCCTGTTGCCTCCCCCTACACACCTGTGGTTAGCCACCCACTGCATTCTTCCCTTTCCATCTCCTCTTTCTCTTTTGTCCTTTTGTGAACTCCTTGCACAAACACTCTGGGCAATCCTCAGTCATTCCATCTACATTCATCTCCTTGTATCTTGAGAGCATGCCCTGGCATATCACTACCATCTCCTTTGCTCTGTTTCTCTCCCTCACTCTCTTGCTTGCCATTTCTCTCTCTCTCTCTCTCTCTCTCTGTCTGTCTCTTTCTCTCTCTCCCACTGACTGGAGTAACTATGTCTACAGTATTAAAACTGAAAGTATTATCTCACATTACAATAGAGATGATATTGTTTCACTCTTGACACATAATACTGAAATAGTGTAAGAGATAAAAGATTGTTCCAGGCTTGCATTAGGCAAGAAGTTGAAAATGTTTTTGGCCCATGACACTTCATGGACTTTAAGTAAGGCATGTGTAAGATTTGAATGAAATCAGTTGGGTAGTTCTTGAGTTTTAATGATGCATACAGACAGACATACATACATTCTCAGTTTTATATATATATATATATATATATATATATTAGGCAAAAAAATTAAGGAGTGCATTCATTACATAAATAATATTTTCAGGATTAAATAAAAAGACAACAAATGGAAAATATGACCTACCTATATATATATGATTAAAAAACGTATGGTAAATAAATGAACACATTCTAAATACACAGGCAGATAGAAAACATAGTCAAATGCAATTTCAGCCATTATTGATAATATTTCTTCCACTCTGAAGGCACCTACAAGAAATTTGCCAGGAATCGGACCTAAACATAGCAAAATGAAATGGGCTTGAGACAAGACAATTAGTGGATGGATAGGGGACAAAACAATAAACAGAATAAAGGCTTAAGGTTTCACAAAGACAACAATTAACAATGATAATACATAAATGTAAAACCTTGGGGCTGCAAGACAAAACAAAAATGGATAACACAAAGAAGAAATGAAAACTGACCTAAAGGACTAGACAGGAGGGTAGAGCGAGAATCTCAGAAAATCCTGTCCACTATGATTGAAGGCAACATGAAAAGAATGACACCACTTTAGGTCATCATGGGTCAGGAGTGAGTAGACAAATGAAAGAAGGGTACTCAACACCTTTACTGGGAGTTACCTGTATGGATCAAAACAGTTTGATTCAAACTCTTTAGTATTCTGAGTTTCAAACACGGTGCTGATCGTTGGCCATTGGAGTTTGAATGAGAGGATGGTTGAAGAGAGTCAATGCTTATTATGGATGTTAGCCTGCGATTGGTTGAGAAAGGTCATATGGTATTGTAGTTTGATGCTGGTATTTCAGTGACAACAATTACTTTGAAAATACTGCACGGTTAAAAGGAAATCGACTGCATGGTGCATATATCCACACATGCACACATACAGTGTGCAGATGTATATGCACATGCATGCACACTCATGTGCACGCGTATACTTGTGTGGTTATGTACAAGGGGTGAGAGTATGTGCATAGACAAGCATGAAGAAGTGTTGGAGATTGTTGATTTGTGGTACTGTTCATGGGGGTTAGTTGGTGACAGTGATCTTGGTGCAGGCGGGGGAAGCTGGTACTAAGGAGGCATATCCAGGTTGTTGGTGGCCAGTGGCTTGAAATTTACCAGAAGAGTATACCTTTGGTGGCAGCAACAGGATAGATCGTATTTCTTGTAGATGGATACTGTGGGTTGGTAGATGATATGCAGTTTTTCATGGAGGCAGAGCTGACAATTAGGGGCACCAGATGAATATGGTGATGTCCTGTTGACAATAGTCCACTCGATGCTGGGTGTTTCATCTTGGAGGTCATAGAGTTTCCAGAGAAAGCACGACAGAGAAGTGGAGTTCTCTCTATCCCTGGATCTGAAAGAGTGTATGTGCTGGGAGTACCATCCCTTGAAGTCATTGGCTGTCATACCCATATAATGCCTATGATGCCATCGGATGGTGCAAGGGTGGCACTGTATACTACAGCCCTTGAGAGGCAGGATCCTTCTAGAGGACAGGTGATGGGATTTCAGCTGTTGCAAGTTGGGATTGAGGGTTGTGTGGAGCATTTTTATGCCTGTTGATGTGTGCAATGTTGTCTAAGCAGGAGTAGCTCACCTTAACATTATGGGGATTGAAGAGTTTGAGGAAATGTTTCTTAGTTAACGATAGGAAGCCCCTGGCTATGTTGGTAGAAACTTCTAGGTTAAATGGGAGGTTAGACCAGATAATTTTCCTTTTCCTAATTCTCTTGGGGTGAGGAGAGGGGGTTTGTGGATCGTCCACATATGTGAGCTTCTCAGAAAATCTGCTCTTAACCAAAGCATCCTTGTAGGGGGGGAGGGCAGCTCCATTAAAGATTTCCCTATTGGAAGAGAGTTTAGATTCCCATTTGCTAATGCCTGAAATCAGGTTTCTAATTACAAGGGTTGATTTCCTGTTCACCATGCAGTAATTTCCAGGTAATTGTTGTTGCTGAAATACCAACATCAAACTGTGACATTGCATGACCTTTCTCGACCAATTTCAGGCTAACGTTTGTAATATACATTGACTCTCTTCAACCATCCTCTCATTCAAACTCCAATGGCTGAAGATTAGTGCCATGCTTGAAACTCAGAGTACTAAGAAGTTTCAAGCATGGTGCTAATCTTCAGCCATATATATATGTATAGTGTAAAACATGCATGATAGTGCCACACAAAAGCACCCATGAAGTGTTGTGTAAAAACATCCAGCACACTTTGTAAAGTGGTTGGCATTAGGAAAGGTATTGAGCTGTAGAAACCATGCCAAATCCAACTGAAGTCTGGTGCAGCTCCCCAGCTTGCCAGCTCTGGTCAAAGTGTCCACTCCATGCCAGCATGGACAACAGACATCAAAAACAAAGATGAAGGCAGGTGAGGGAACAACAAGCAGGTGTATTAGTTTGACATTTGGATAGAATGGAAAAGTGTTTGATCTTTGACAGAAAGCTTTGAAAGGAAAAAATGGAGAGAGAGAAAAAGAAACAAAAACGGAGAAAAGAATTTGTAGGGATTAACAGTTCAATTTTCATATACATATAATATGCATATATATATATATATATATATATATATACACACACACACACATATATATATACAATAGGCTTCTTTCAGTTTCTGTCAACCAAATCCACTCACAAGTCTCTGGATAGCCGAGGGTTATAGTAGAAGACACTTGCCCAAGGTGCCATACAGTGGGACTGAATCTGAAACCATTTGGCTAGGAAACAAACTTCTTACTACACACCCACATGTGTCAGTACACACACACACACACACACAATGTAATATAATATTATATTACATTATATTATATATTAAAGTATATTATATATACACTTCCACCAATACACATGCATATGTGTCATAACTTATGATTTGTATTTTGTTTATTTGTATGTAATGAACTAAATTGTACCTTTGCAATAAGGACTGTTTCTCTTGATAAAAGAGAAAGTAATCATCATCTTCATTGTAATAATAGATTAAGGAATTTTACTATAGAGAAAGTAAAGAATCATAGAAATTATCAACAGTGTGATACAGGGCCAAAGAAAGCAAATGTACTACTATGGGAAAATATTTTGTCAGAGAATTCAGTTCTCTTCATTTTAATATGTTAGTTACAGCATTTTTTCTTAAACAAATTACTACTATTTTAAGACTTTTGTTCAGCTGTTTTCCATGATAGAAATCATGTGTACAAATATTATTAGGTATATGATCATTGCCAGAGCGGCTAAGATCATTGCCAGAGTGGCTAACTGGCTTCCGTGCCTGTGGCATGTAGGAGGCACCATTCGAGTGGGATCATTACCAGCATCGCCTTACTGGCACCTGTGCCGTTGGCATGTGTGAAAAAAAAAAAAATTCGAGCGAGGTTGTTGCCAGTACCACCTGACTGGCCCCCGTGCCGGTGGCATGTAAAAGCACTCACTACACTCTCGAAGTGGTTGGCTTTAGGAAGGGCATCCAGCTGTAGAAACTCTTCCAGATCAAGACTGGGGCCTGGTGCAGCCATCTGGTTCACCAGCCCACAGTCAAACCGTCCAACCCATGCTAGCATTGAAAGCGGATGTTAAACGACGACGACATCTCTATAAAGTTTGGAAAATGAAAAATATATCAAGATTTCATTCAAAATATATTTACCTCATCAATATAAAGCAAACTGGGACAATGAAACAAGCAGCTTGTAAGAGTTTTCAGAACAGCATGCAGACCTAGTTTCAAATTTAACCATAGCTAACTGATAATTTTCTCTATCCGAGGCCAATAAAACAAGTTCTAGTTGTATGCTGGAAAAGGTGATGTATAGCGTTTATAGATCAATAACATTTGTTAATATCAAAGAATTTAACAAGAATTATTGAAATGAAAATGTTTCAGTCACCTTTAATTACATTGTTTTTGCTTAACATGATTAAAGGCAAGTCAGTATGGTCAAGTCTATACTTCTCTAGCATTAAATTATACATTTCAGAACAGCATGCCTACATTAAAATCCAGGTGATCAACTTTAAAAATGCCAGTGAGATAAATGAATTTATGATAAGCAAAAATCTGAATTTGAAAAATATGAAAAGAATGGACAAATTTAAAATTATAACAGAAAAAAAAAGAGAAATTATTTTGAAGTCATTTACCTTTACTTTATACAGCATTAAATATTCCCTTACTGATGACAAACAATTTAGGGCTATGCCAGGTAGGAAATGGCAAGCAGAGAATACAGCTGGAAATCACAGATACAAGAGGCATGTGAAATGATACTGAAAATTGAACCTGCATTGCAGACTCAACTTGTTGGGAGATTTCTCCCCTCCATACACATGCAAGCATGTATCTGACTCATACACTGTTCACTTTCCAGACATTTGTACATTACTGCATATGCTTTATACGCACCTTTGACAAGTTGTGGTGCACCGGAGCACTGTATACAATAATTTCATTATTATTATATTATTATTATTATTATTATTATTACCACTCTATGACACTCATACTAATTCCAGTTTCCCCGACAACATGAACAACAAAACCAACTTCTCTTGTATAAGCTGACTATCTTCTCAAGGCAGAAGGATATATGTTTTGAAGACTTCAAGAGGGATGTTTTGACCCGATCACCCAACTTATATTTGGTAATGTTAAAGAAGAGAAACCCTATGAAAATATAAACTCCAATAAATAGTTTTGAGTGTCACCATCTTTGACTGTAGATGTGTTGGGTTGAGAATGATCATCATGGAGCAGTTAATGAATACCATTCAAATGGAGAACAAAGCAACTTCAATCTTCTCTACTCAGAACCTGAATGTAATGGTAATTCATCACTGTAAGTAGCAAGAGTGTCATGGGAATGAAAAATGTTTCACAAATATGAACATCTGGAATAGATTTAATGAAAATGAAGATTTATTCTCTGAAAGAAGGATGGTGAAACTACACAAAAGACAACAGATGTTCAACCAATTACTTCTATGTGTTTCAAACAGTTCTATGTAGTTGAACTGTCCAATCAAAATTTCTTCAATAATACCCAATAACATTGAAAATGGGAACCATATATCTTAAATTATAAATTTCAGAACAGCATGCCTACATTAAAATCCAGGTGATCATCTTTAAAAATGCCAATCAGTTATTTTGTTCAAGCAACTATATTTGCACCACCAATACTCAAGGCATGCTGATTGTAGACATAAAACAATAATATAGATAATGGTGAAATATAAAACAATATGAGATAAATGAATTCATGATAAGCAAAAATCTGAATTTGAAAAATATGAAAATAATGGACAAATTTAAAATTATAACATAGAAAAAAAAAGAAATTATTTTGAAGTCATTTACCTTTATCTTATACAGCATTAAATATTCCCTTACTGATGACAAACAATTTAGGGCTATGCCAGGTAGGAAATGGCAAGCAGAGAATAAACAAACACAAGGTTACTGAAGTTACTTATGTATTCACATGCACTGTCAGAATTTAAGATAAGTTGTGTTGTTAGAATTGAGCTCCGAGGGAGATAAAAGCTTCAGTTGATATGAAAAACAGAATGGAACATGTGTAGCAAACTAGTTGTTGGAAGTTTTTGTTGCTAAGGATATATACTTGTTATGTGTTATACTATGTATTATAGTTTTATTCCTATTCTGAAATGAAAATCTGATCTTACTTCTTTCAGCTACTTTAGTTATAATTATAGAAGGATTAAAAGGGGAAATCAACAGGAATGTGGGACCATGCAAACCTGAAAGATTCGTTATCATTGAGGTGACAATTTAATAATAATAAAATGTGTGTAAACTAAGTAAATCTTCCTTCTCATAATAGACAGTAAAACTTTGAATAGCATGATGAAACTTTAGAAAAAATAGAAGATATCACAAATACAGAATAAAACTTAAAGAGAATAGTTTAAGGTTATCTCAGGGGTTTAATTAGCCTCAGTAAAATATGAAAGAGTTAATGAAATCATTATTAATGTTAATGAAAAACAACAGAAGATCTGTATTACTAAATTCTTTTGTTATCTAATTCACAGCTAGGTTGATTATGTTATCAAGAGATCAAGTATATTGACCAAGGGAGCAGTACACTTCCAATAATGATTTGTAAGCTGATAGTTTAACACATTATCCACTTATAGTCCCTTATCTAAGCTATCGTTAATATTAATACATTACAAGAGGTAGTTAAGTATTTAAAACAGTAGAATACTAGATTAAGTAATATTTAGTTGTGTTCTGAACTCCAGCCCCTTCACAGGGTCAATTTTATTTTATCACACTGGGTTTGATAAAAACAAAGGCCCCTTATATACTGGAAGGGATTCAGCCAGCAATTCCTCTCTCTTACCAATTTATGGATTTCTAAAGAAGTTAGAAATCATTATTATGATAAGATCAACAGGACTAAGAACAAACACTTTTCTTTTCAGCCAAGACCTTATCAAGTCCTTGTAATATCATTTTGAGAGTAAAGTGAGGGTGGAAGTGGGGTTTACTGAATGGTGAACAAGAGTGATGGTGTGGTCTGGGTAGATGGATGGACCTACTCTGAGTACATACTTACAAGCCAGAAAACACAGCTGGGAAAAGGCACTTGCCTTTTGTAGTTAAGGTAATTCAGGATCTTTGGGGTTCCTGGAATGAATGTAGATCAGGGGTTCCTGACCATTTTTTATTTATGGACCCCAATGATTACTATTTTATTCTGGTGGATCCCCATAGCTACTCGATGTCTAAAAACTAGTTTTATAGAAACTTTTTTCAAAATTTCTATTATGTTTTTCACACATTATGTTGTGGTAGAATGAGGAGGTGAGGGATGTGATAGCGAGGAAGAAGGAGGTGCACAAAGCTTTATGTAATAATAGGACTCAGCAAATGAAAGCCAGGTATAAGAACATGAAGAATCATGCAAAGAGGGTAGTTGCGAGATCTATGAGGAAGGGGGCTGAGGAGAGGTTGAGCGGGATGGATGAGAACCCAGATAGAGTGTTTAGGTTTATTAAATCAATGAAAAAAGATGGAAGAGATGTTGAGGGACGAAGATGCACGAGGGGGAGTGATGGAAGGTTGAATTTTAGTGAAAAGGACAGTGGAGGAGTTTGGAAGGAGCATATGGAGGGAATTTTGAATGAGGAGAATGAATGGGATCAGAGGGTGGAAGTTGCTGTGGTAAAGGGGCCAGTGGAGAAGGTTAGTTAATGGGGGTGACCAGATCTACCTCAATACCATAGCAACCACCCTCACACCATCTCACCAATTTGCCTGGTTTTGGGCGTCCTCCCTTCTCACCCTCCCCCCCAATCTCCTCCAGATTTTCCTTAGTCTACCTCACTTTTGCAGTCCATTTACCTCAAATTTACCTAAAATATCTGTATATTTTACATACTTCTGTATAGTAGTATTATGTTTGTATGCGTTTCACTGCATTTGCTGTATATAAACTTCTGCATATAAATTCACTAACTTCCTACACCTAATTATTATCATAATATTTCAATGTGAATAACTCTCCTTGTTTCTCACTCTTCTTGAATGCAATTATTATTGACACAGTGGTTGAACCATTGGCCATCCTGAACTGTCTAGAAATCTATTTCTTTATCCATATCTCTGATTATGGCCCCACCAAAAGGTCAGCCAGTTAATTGGCAATGGCTTATTATCTAATAGGGTGAACACGTATCTCACTGGCATGCCATTCCTTTCTGATTTTTCTATTACAACTACTCGTATTATTAGGAAGCTTCTTCAACCAAGTCAGCTCAATGCATCCATCTTTCCAACCTCTTTATATTTCTATTGTGTCTCACCTTCTCAGACCTTGCCATAAACTTTTTAGCTAATCCTTCATGCTCACTGTTGTAGTTCTTTGGAATTCTTTCTCTATTTATGTTGTTGTTTAGCTCCAGCTCAACCCTGATCTAGCAAAACTATCACCAATGTTATTCCAGTTGTGGCCATCCAGTCTTTTTAGGGATATGTCTCAGACACATTAGCAAGACACATTAATCAATGTATCTTTGCTATTTCTACATAACATGAGTCAAGGGAAATTTAGCTACTATTTCTCACTTGCTACGTTCATCAACCCATTCATGTTCAAACTGAACATCAGTGATATTGATATCACAGTCTGGAAGGGCCTGTCCCATCTACTCTCACAAATTAATTAAAAAATGTGAGTAAAATGCTTAGGAATACAAGTTCTAAATTTATATGCTAACTCAGTCACTGCGTGGTGTTCCCACAAAACATTGGCTGAGAAATGCTTCCGCCTGCTTGTCAATTAATAACATTCATGGAAATAATTTTTCACCAGTGTTTCAAGGATTAAAGAAGCTAAGAAGGAAACATACCAACAATTTGTATTTGATTAGTTTGCTGTTACCAAGTAAGGTAGGTATTTAAAACCATATTGAGAATAAATGAGTTTAAAATATCTAGAATATATCCCAATTTGTATAACCTGGGATATCAAAATCAAATTAACTGCCACTATACATTCATACCTCAGATCATATAGCACTCATTGAGATAAAGAAAAAGTTATGCTTACTGTTTACATTAACCAGACTGGTTTCCTTCATCATCATCATCATCATTTAGCGTCCGTTTTCCATGCTAGCATGGGTTGGACGGTTCAACTGGGGTCTGGGGAGCCCGAAGGCTGCACCAGGCCAGTCAGATCTGGCAGTGTTTCTACAGCTGGATGCCCTTCCTAACGCCAACCACTCCGAGAGTGTAGTGGGTGATTTTATGTGCCACCGACACAGGTGCCAGACGAGGCTGGCGAACGGCCACGCTCGGATGGTGTTTTTATGTGCCACCGACACAGGTGCCAGACGAGGCTGGCAGACGGCCACGCTCGGATGGTGTTTTTATGTGCCACCGACACAGGTGCCAGATGAGGCTGGCGGACGGCCACGATCAGATGGTGTTTGTTACGTCCCCAAAGTACGGAGGCCAGTCTATGCGGTACTGGCTACGGCCACGTTCGGATGATTTTCTTGTGTGCCACCGGCACTGGTACCACCGGCACTGGTACCACAAAGATACAAATTCCATTGATGTTCATCTATTTTGATTTGTTTTGATTTGATTTGATTTTCACTTGCCTCAACAGGTCTTCACAAGTGTCACAAGAAGGAAGGTATGCACAGGTGGACTGACTACGTCCCAGGTAGGGGCCACGGGTTATGGCCTGACTAGTCTTGCCGGGTCTTCGATGGTGTTTTTATGTGCCACCGACACAGGTGCCAGATGAGGCTGGCGAACGGCCACGATCGGATGGTGTTTGTTGCGTGCCCACAGCACGGAGGCCAGTCGACGCGGTACTGGCTACGGCCACGTTCGGATGGTTTTCTTGTGTGCCACCGGCACTGGTACCACAAAGATACAAATTCCATTGATGTTTATCTATTTTGATCTGATTTGATTTGATTTTCACTTGCCTCAACAGGTCTTCACAGGTCTTCACAAGTGTCACAAGAAGGAAGGAAGGTATGCACAGGTGGACTGACTACGTCCCAAGTAGGGGCCACGGGTTATGGCCTGACTAGTCTTGCCGGGTCTTCGGTTGGTGTTTTTATTTCTTGATTATTGTTTACATTACATTCTGGCTGTTATATACTGCAACTGTCTTTAGGAGTGTTGTGGTTCACCTTAGTGCTTTGCCCAGGATTGAACTCAGAACGTCTAGGTGACTGCATTGCATTAACCAACACCTTTATCCACTATGCTATGCCCTTAGGCAGATAGAGGGAGAATTATTAAGGTTTTATTTAAACTGCCATTGATAAGTTAACTTGATAAAAGAATGACAAAATTTAACTGATAAATAGGTAGAGATTCCATATGGTATATTCAATATAGAATCATTGCCAGGTGAACAGAGAAAGCAGATTTCGTATGCGGTAGATGTGCCGGAGTAATATTCATTCAGAATGTCCAGGGAATAGATGCTTTCACTTGCACAGGAGGATCCATAGAAATAGTGAAAAGTTGCTTTTCCTTAGATGACATAATGAGTAATGGTGGGCAATGTTCTGAAAGTTTAGTAGCTAGAGTAAAAAAAAGAAGGTTGCAGAAAGTTTGAGAAACTAAAACCTCTGTTGGTGACAAAATGTTTCTCCCCCAAAGTAAAAGGCAGACTGTCTGATGCCTGTGCTTTAACTGCAATGCTAGATGGTAGTGAAATGTGAGCCCTGAATGTAGAGGACTTGTGAGAACTAAACAGAAATGAAGCAACCATATGTTTCTAGATGTGCAATGCTTGTGTAGATGAACAACAAAATACAGTTTAAAGAGAAAAACTGGGCATAAGAGGAATTAGATATGATGAGCAAGGGAGAAGATTGTATTGAAGCATACACACGAGGAGAGTTGTATAAAGAAGTGTCAACTGCTTATAGTAGACAAGAAGTGTCAACTGCTTATAGTAGACAAAAAAAAATGAAGAAAAGGGAGACCAAGGGGTTGGAATGAGGCAGCAAAGGCTGATCTCTGGATGTTGAGCTTTAGAGAGAGAGAGAGATAGCAAAATACTCTAGCTGATTGATAATATACAGTGCTTGAGAAGACCCACCAAATTATGCTAATATTGGCATATGTGGAATCCTGAAAACAATGTGTTTGCACATAACTAAGATTGTGGAAACTTGTGTATGCACACTATGCATGCAACTGACTCTTTCAGTGTCCTTGTCAAGTCTAGAACTACCATTTGTCTTTCATTTCCTCATTCAGAAAACTAGGTCCCTCTCCTGAGCCCAACAGCATTCCCCCAAATTTACTGTTTTTCCCTACTATTCAGTCCATCTACCACACTCCTATCTACTGCAAGCCATGAACTGAAAACCTGTTACTACAACGCATTTTTTTATATCCTGCTACAGGTTGGTATAGATAAATTAACCAGAGGAGATTTAATCAATGTGTTCACACAATGTACTTCATGAGACTATCAAAACGCTCTTTCCAGCTATTACTGACCACTACCCTTTATAAGAGTTTCCTTAGTCTATTCTATCAATCTGCCAGGAGTGACAATGACTCTTGCCACAACATCACTCTCTTTGAAATTGACTTCTGTTGGAAGTTAATATTATCATTTTTATTTATTTATCTTTCTTTCATCGCATCTCCCTTTTTGAAATTTAGGAAGTTTAATATTTGTTCTGTTTAGGTACTACTTCCAACCATTCTATTTGTTTCCTCTTCCTTGTGCTGCTATGACTAGGTTCGATTTCTTGTAGTGTTGGGACATCAAAGGTGTCATAGAACATTTCTGTGGGTATCACTTTTCTTTTTTCCGTATATCTATTGTTTCGCTGATCTAAATGATTTTTGTGTTCCCATTTTTCACCCCTCGTCATATGTCATTTTGCCTATTCTTTTTGTTACTACTCCATCTTCCCAACCTTGTCTTCCATTGCTACATATTTTGAAAAACACTTTGTCACCGATGTTAAAATGCTTTGTAGTATTTTTAGTGTTTTTCCTGTTTGTTTTTCCTACTGGTAGAAGCTTGTTGAAAATTGACTTTATTTTTAACAAGTTATTCAGAGGTGTTCTTAAATCGTGCATATTCAGTACTAGCTGAGATGCCTGGTGCTGCTCGAGGTTAAAATGGCATAGGTTTTCATTGTTTTAATTGTTTTGGTTATGTGATTGCAGTCATGCTGGAGCACTTATTTTAGTTGAAAAAAATCAACCCCAGGATTTATTCTTTGTAAGCCTAGTACTTATTCTATTGGTCTGTTTTTCCAAATGGGGATGTAAACACAGCAACATCGGTTTTCAAGCGATGGTGGGAGTACACACAGACACACACATACATAGTGACGAAATGGTTGAAGGAGAACAGAGGTGATGAAATGGTTGCGGAAAAAACTTTTCATCTCATACACTCATTAGTACTGCAAATCAAATTTGAAGTGAATTGGATGTTAAATGCAAAAGTTATTGAGTGAATAAAAAATTGCAATCAAATTGAAAAAATCGTTTTTATGCAGCTTTTTGTCCTCCCCTTAAAGCCCAAGTGAAAATTTTTCCTCAATAGTCATCCTCGTAGCAAATCAGTTGAGAAATGCAAAAGTTATTGCAAAAAAATATCTTCCTTATGGAAATTACCATTCAAAATTTCTAGTGATTTTTTCAATTAGCTGCTGATTTTTAATTATCAATTTTTTCAACAATCTGAGTAAGCCATGAGGTTTCCAGACATGAGTTCTACTCACGTGTCAAGTTTCATCAAAATCGATAAAATGATGTAGGAGAAGTTAACTAACAACTCCACAAACAAACACACCCACAGAAAGATTGTTTCAATGCTGTGATCTGTGATAGATACCATTCTTTTTGGTTTAAACACTGATAGCATTTTCTGTCGCTTGAAACTTTGCCTCTGTTTTAGTGCAAAGACCCAACTCCTCAAAAAAAACTCAAGGAAAAAATTATTTAAAAAATCCCCTGACGTCTTATTTGTACTGGCAGAAGAACCATTCACATTCTTACAAAAAATATTTACGGGTAGGTCCCATAAGTTAAATAGTTCCATCCAGTCTGTTCCAAATAAATTTGTTGTATTTTTCAACACAAAACCCTTGGCTTTCAAAGTTTTTCCATGAAATGTAACATCACTTTTCATTTCGCCCATAAAATGCAATTTTTTTCCTGAAACACCCCATACAATTTTCAAAGTTTCCTTTAATCTAAGTTTCTCTAATTTTCTCCATGTGTCTGTATTACTTAACCTGATATCACTACCTGTATCCATAACTAACAAAATTAGAACAGGACCAGAAATTAACTCTACAGGCAGTGGCTGATGAATGCCAGAGGATTATAAATTTAAGGCATGGCAAAGATAAAATTGAAGAAAAAGATTGTTCTCAGATACATGCATGTCATCCTGAAACGGATGTTATTAATTTTTATTAACATAAATTTTCTTTTCTGAGCCCCAATTAGAATTTTTTTAGCAATACATTCTTTCTTGCATTTTTTTTGTTTCCCCCTTTTTTGTGTTTTGCTATATAATGTGAGCTTTTATGTCTGATTTTTCCACAATCAAAACACTTATGATTTTAAAAAGGACAATTACTTCTTAAATGTAAACCTCTGCAACCATAGCATGGATATGGCCTTCACGTTCGTTTTATTTTTCTTATCCGTTTCATGATGACTTGCATGTATCTGAGAGCAATCTTTTTCAATTTTATCCACGCCATGCCTTAAATTTATAATCCTCTGGCATTTATCAGCCACTGCCTGTAGGGTTAATTTTTGGTCCTGTTCTAATTTTGTTAATATAGAGGAACATATATCAGCATCTTTTCTTGCTGTTAACCCTTGAACAAAAATTAGACTTTTGAACAAATCTGGGGTTCATTTCATTTGAATTTTTCACACTCTCTGTTAATGACCCTAGCAGAAGTGGTGAAATCTTCATCATCTTTTTGTAACTAAATTGAAACATTGCCAACAAGTATTGAACAGAAAACTTCTTTCAATGAAAATTGTTGATGACAAATTAACTGTTTGATTGAAACAAATCTCACCTGGTTTCTTTGACAGAATATAGTTACTGTATTTTTTGTGTTTGGAAGGGGATAACTTTCTTAAAAGTAGTCACACTTACTTCTTGTCATTCCAGTTTTTACGTTCTTCTTTGAAGATTTCTTCATATCTCAAAAAATATGAAGTAAAAGTAGTACCTTCTGTGTTATAAATAAATTCTCCGATTGAATTTGCTATGCTGTATGACAAGAATTAACCTGAAGTATTTTCAGACTTCTTCAACATTACTTCTAGTAACTGCTGGTATTGTTGTTGTTGCTGTTACAACTGCAGCATGCAAGCCAAGAAATCATCCATGTTAAATAATTTTTTCTTTGGTTTTGTACCAAGAAAAAAATTTAAACATCCTACACAAGTTTTGAATATCTCGTTGCCACTTTTATATCCTGCCACAGGTTGGTATAGATAAATTATGCAGTGGAGGTTTAATCAATGTGTTCATGTGATGTACTTGTGAGACTACCAAAATGTTCAATTTTTTTATTGGCCACCAGGGCCCTACACAGAAGGGACAGCGCAAGAACAGACAATATGTGGGAAGTAAACTTCTTACCACATAGCCATGCTTGCATCTATATATATATGTATGTGTGTGTGTGTGTGTGTGTGTGTGTGTAATGTATTGTTCCATGATGCTAAGATTGACAAAAAATAGTGGGGACAAAGCGGGGACATAAAACATAGATGGATGAATGAAAATGGATATATAATATAATGAGGATGCAATGGCTACTTGAGCCCCACTCTTGAGTGGTTACATTTAACTGTTTTTGATGTTATAATATTTTAATGTTTTTTTTTATAATATTAAAATTTACTTACATTTTTTTTACCAGTTTATATATGGTTTTAATTCTTCACAGTCTGGGGGTAGGGTATCATACTCCACTTCCAATGTTCAAACCAAACAATTCCCTCAATTTAGCATGTCTTTCCCTGTCTATCAGCATGCATTTTGTGCTTTCTGTGTATTTTTCCGCCGGCAATTTAACTCTAATCCCCGATTTGAACTTGGCGATTTTTCATTCAGTTGCTGTGCTTTTGGTATATATGTCTTTATGTATGCTTTGTTTTTAGGGGGTCTTTTGTGGGACTGTGTGTTATGCCTGTCTGTGCTTGTGTCTGCTTGTCTACATGGTGAACCTGGACTATCTGGGGTGGTTTCCTTTTTGGGGGACGTTACTTGTAGTGATGTATGCTGTGTGGATGTACCTTGTGTGTTGTGTGCTTGCTGTATAATCTTCTCTGTTTTGCTGTTCTTCCTATTCTTCGTTGTACTTTTAGGGAGTGTAGTCACTGTTTCCTTTCTATTACTTTTTGATACTTCAGAGAATCCCTCCTCCTCTTTATCTTCCATACTCTCCTCCTAGGCTCAGGCTGCTGTTATGGTACTCCTACTTTGTTTTTCCTGGTTCTCTGTGGTTTTACTGCTTATCTGGGGGAACTTTATTTTAATGTGCTCCTTTTCCCCACAGTGGTAGCAGGTGGGCAGTCTTCCCTCTACCACAACTCTCAGCTTTGTATCTTCAGGCAACAGCACCTCTTCTGCTATTTCATTCAAGTCTTGCTGGGTGACCTTGATAACCATTTTCAGGCTGTAACCCCACCAATTCATTTTCTTCGTTCTTGCAACTTGGATTAGCTTTACATTCTCTTTGGTTCCATACATCACAGCTGCCACCAGCCACGCTTCTTCGATTTCAGGTGCTACCCTGATGATCCTAATTCTTGTAACTCTTTTGCCACAATAGGTCGGCAGGAGCATCCATTCTTGTGATCTCAGTGGCACAGTGGAGTGATTTATTGCCTCTTCTTTGGTGGAAAACCTCATCTCCACTGTGCTATATCTTCTCCCTCTAGTGTAGAATGTTGCAGCACTCTTCACTTCTTCCATACATTTCTCAGTGGCTTCCTCTGATGCATCTCCATTTTCTTATTAGTTATGGACAGTGTTCTGTATACCACTGTCCTCCTTCTTGTTCTGCTGGTTACTTCCTCTAGAGGGGGTCAAGCTTAAATTTGACCCCTCCTTTTGGATCAGTTCCTTGCAACTCTCCAACTTCTCTCTTTCAATTTTTACTTCTCCCACCTCCAGCACATTTGTTGCAGTGGTACGGCTTCCAGCCTCGAAGCATAGCTCATGGCATGGGCTCGTTCTAGTTCGCTATTCAATTTTTTTCCAACTCTTTTCACCCCTAAATGGGGGACAGAAAACAAACAAATACACAGGCCCACAGGCAAAATGGCAAAAAAATATTCACTTAAAGAGAATAACAAGCTATATAATGCAAAATTTTTACTTTTCAAAAATTCCAATTCTAAAGGGTCAAAACAAAAATGAGCAACGTTGGGCGATATTGCTAATATATGTATATATTTATATATATATATAATTAAGAGAAATAACCTCTATTAAGTAATTCAGTTGTGAAAGATATTATCTATATTAAATCATATAGAAAAAAATTTTAAATCTTATAATAAATATTATTTTTAAAAAATCACAAAATTAAATAGATATTTATATTCCCTAAGACCTGTTGAGGCAAGTGAGAATCGAATCGAATCGTATCAAATCAAATCGAACCAAATCAAAATAGATGAACATCAATGGAATTTGTATCCTTGTGGTACCAGTGCCGGTGGCACATAAGAAAACCATCCGAACGTGACCGTAGCCAGTACCGCAATGACTGGCCTCCGTGCTGAGGGCACGTAACAAACACCATCCGAGCGTGGGCCGTCGCCAGCCTCGTCTAGCACCTGTGTCGGTGACACATAAGAAAACACCATCCGAGCGTGGCCGTCTGCCAGCCTCGTCTGGCACCTGTGTCGGTGGCAATAAAAAACACCATCCGAGCGTGGCCGTCTGCCAGCCTCGTCTGGCACCTGTGTCGGTGGCACATAAAAAAAAACACCATCGAGCGTGGCCGTCTGCCAGCTCGTCTGGCACCTGTGTCGGTGGCACATAAAAAACACCATCCGAGCGTGGCCGTCTGCCAGCCTCGTCTGGCACCTGTGTCGGTGGCACATAAAATCACCCACTCCACTCTCGGAGTGGTTGGCGTTAGGAGGGCATCCAGCTGTAGAAACACTGCCAATCTGACTGGCCTGGTGCAGCCTCGGGCTTCCAGACCCCAGTTGAACCGTCCAACCCATGCTAGCATGGAAAGCGGACGTTAAACGATGATGATGATGATGATGATGATGATGATGATATATATATATATATATATATATATATACTATATATAGATATATATATACATATAAGCAGCTAGCATGCTCTGATGGGAACATAATGTTAGGTTTATTATTGATAAGATTTGGTAGATGGATTGATGGAATTGTAATAGTATGGTATTTCTTCTGGTTCTTATATTTTGAGTTCAAATCGTATCAAAATTTAACTTATCCTTTTATCCTTTTCGGAGCCAATAAAATAAAATATCAGTCAGCTACTGAGGTCCTTTTAATCGACTGACACCTTCCCCTAAAATTTCAGGCTGTGTGGGTATGTTAAATGCAATTATTATAAATAAAGTCATTATATGTTATTGTAAGGTAATGAGCTGGTAGAGTTGTTAGCACTCTGGACAGAATGGCTAGTGGCATTTTATCCATTTCTCTGTTATGAGTTCAAATCTTAGCAAGGTTGTCTTTGCTTTTCATCCTTTTGGTGTCGATTAAAAAAAACAGTACCCGTTAAGCACTGGAGTCAATGTAACTGACTGGTTCCCTCCCCAGAAAATTTAAGATTTTGTGCTTATAGTAGAAAGAATTATTATACATTATTGTTTTCATTCACTGACACCACAATTAAAAACTTTAGTAAAGTACAAATAAGGACTTGGTTCCATATAAAACTAGTACTTTATTTTAGCAACACTAGAAATATGAAAGATAAAATTGACCTCAACAAGATCTTAACTCATCAGAATGCCAAAGTCATATCTACATACCACATAACATTTGTCTGATGCTCTAAGGATTCTGCCTATCCACTGCCTAAGTGTGGTCACAGCAAAGGTAAATTATAGTTTTATAGTCCCAGCATACTTACTTGTACTTGTACTTGTGGCGACATTCACCCTGGGCGGGTTGAGTCGGCTTCTTCTACCATGGTACAAGTTTGATGGGAATATGAATTTCACAAGCGGTCCCCAACAATCCCGCATGTAGAGACATCCTATTTGCCACAGATTGTCCGCAGATGCAGGGACAGAATGACCAAGGAGCCGCCAGTTGCCGAAACAGACACTCCGAGGATTTTCACCAGAGCCCGTCTGCCGGGTTGTGGCCCTAATACCACTTGGTGTCAGACCAATTCGTCTTGGGTGGCCCTACCAGGAACTGAAATTCCCGACAGCATAGCTCTGACACAACCCATTGCCAGCATCCCCGCCATGGTAAGGAGGGGATGGACTTTGGGGACGCAATGGACATTGGGGACGCATGCTGTTTAACAAATTAAAATTATCTAAATTGAAGAAGCTAGCTTTACAAACACATAGTTTTGAGTTCAGTCACATTGTGCAGCACCTTGGGTATGTATCTTCTACTATAGCCTTGGGATGACCAATGCCTTGTGAGTGAATTTTGCAGACAAAAACAGTGTGGAAACCCATCACACATCCATGCATGTGTGCTTGTCCTTCGTTACTTTTTAAGAACAGGTGTTGGTTTGCTTATCACCCCTGTAACTTTGTTAGAATAAGTACTAGGGGCAATTTGTTTTACTAAACCCTTCAAGGCAGTGTTCCAGCATGGCCACTGTCCAATGACTGAAACAAGTAAAAAAAAAAAGTTTACTAAAACTTGTAACAGCATGCTCACAAATAATTTGAAATGTGCTTCATTGGATACCAATTCAAATACAGCACACTAGACTGTTTGAATTATTGTCAGGTCAAAAGTGAGTAGTAGGATTCTAATTACATTTACACACACACACACACACACACACATACATACACACACACATTTGAAGATAAGAATCTACAGCTCATTATCATTATTTGTATGAAGAATAAACTGAAGACAGCTGTCCTGACTATCATCAAATATATTCCTTTCATGGCACTCTGTAATTCATTGGACTGCTTATTATCTCCAGTCGTTATTGCACAAAGGTGGGAGACAATTTCTCTGGATAAGTACTAATCTATTGTAAGTAGTCTATTAGTCTATTCTACCACAAGGGTAGAAATGAATTTAATACACCAAGCTTACATTACAAAATCCTAATCAATTGTATCATGTTGGCTGTTATTGTTGTTGTTGATGTTTAGCCCCAGGTCAACCTTGATTGTGCAAATCTATGAACAAAGGTGTTCCAGTCATGACCATCCTACTTTTTAAAGGGTATCTAAAACTATGGTAGGATCTGGATTCAAGGAGATTTGGCTGCTATTTGCTGCATGTTGGACAACCACATAGAGGCTCTCTCCTATAGGTTCTTCCAGGTGAAATGGTCAAATGGGAATAAAGTATGGTGTGGTTGTATGGTAAGAAGCTTGCTTCCCAGCCACATGGTCCTGGGTTCAGTCCTACTGCGGGCACCTTTGGCAAGTATCTTCTACTATAGCCTTGGGCTGACCAAAGCCTTGTGAGTGGATATGGTAGACGGAAACTGAAAGAAGCTCATCATATATTGAGTTGGCAACTAAGTTCCTACCATTTTTTTAAATTTTGGAATTTATTGCATTTCTAAATTTTGGAATTTATTGCGTTTTTAAATTTTGGAATCTATTTTTTTCGAGAATTCTATTTTTGAATGATTTTGGAATCTATTTTGTTTTTTTCTAGTTGATTTTAGTTAATTTTTGTTTATTTTCAGATCATTAAAATGGAATGTCAAGTTAAGAAAAATGAGCATTTTCGACACCTTCTTTTTGCTTTTAATCAAGATTCTAAGGCTGAAAAAGCTGCTCGCAACATTTGTGCTGTGTATGGGGAGGGTGCCATATTGGTGTGTTTGCATACCCATAACTTAGCAGTTCGGCAAAAGAGACTGATAGAATAAATACTAGCCTTACAAAGAATAAGCCCCGGGGTTGATTTGTTTGACTGAAGGTGGTGCTTCAGCATGGTCACCGTCAAATCACTGAAACAAGTAAAAGACTAACTACTTGTTGCATGGATGATGAGTTCATAGCTTCTTTTACTTTTTTACTTACTGAGTCTGGAGAGAGGGGCAGAACCCTTTACATTTGCAGGCCCTCCATGCTGTTAATATTCTGTTTAAACTGTTGCAAGCCAATACCTTCAAAAGTGACATGAGCAAGAAGAAGATTCCGGAGGACCAATGTTCTTGAGAGGAAGAACTGGAAATAGTGGCTGGTGCAGGGGTTTGGATGTGAAAAGGACAATGCAAGATGGAACAGTTAGTGGGTCTCATACTTCCTCTGAATGGAGGTTTAAGCATATTCTTTGGTGGTTTGGAGCAGAATATCTAATTTTGGATAACTTCAGTTAAATAGTGACTGCAGTATGGAAGGTATAAGTTAGCTATTCAGAAACACAAAAAGACTGTTAACTTTATTTAAACACTAGTAGTATTGCCTGGCGTTGCTCAGGTTTGTTTCGACCCTTTAGAATTGGAATTTTTGAAAAGTAAAAATTTTTTCATTATGTAGCTCTTTAAGTGAACATTTTTCTGGTTGAAATACACCGATAAATGGCGACACAGCAGTCAAAAAATTGTAAAAAATAGGGATTTTCATAGAAAAAAAAGCACCTTTTTGATGTAAATAATTTTTGGTGTTAACATGGTCCGATTTGAATTTCATCTTCTACGGAATGAAAAGCAAGCCTTCTTCTATCATACTCTCAATTTTGGTCAACTTGCGCTGCAGGGTCTCAGAGGAGATAGTGTTAGTTGAAGGCTACCAAACTTGCCATACACAGACAACTTCAGCTTTATATATATATAGATTTATTTGCAATATGGTGTCAAAATTTTTGTTGCTCAAAGTTGTGACCTGTTCACTGACTAAAAATTTTGCTGCATCTCTTAAACAGCTGTTGAGACTAGACATCAGCTCATCTATGAATGTTAGATTATTATCATTCTAACTGGTGGATAGAATTATTGGCAGGATTCTGCTTTAAACACGCCATATAACTCCTCATTTGGAATTTTCAGAAAATATTTGCATATTTGTCTTCTACACATGGGAATTCATACGACCATGAAAAAAAATTTTTTTTTAATGGTTATCAGATGTGCTAAAAATAAAAGCTAAGTAACCCTTAAGTCACACACAAAGAGAACATTTGTATGTGTGTGTGTGTAGGTAAAAAAGTAAAAGAAGCTATGAACTCATGATCCATGCACAAGTAGTTAGTCTTTTACTTGTTTCAGTGATTTGATGGCGACCATGCTGGAGCACCACCTTTAGTCAAACAAATCAACCCCAGGGCTTATTCTTTGTAAGGCTAGTGCTTATTCTATCAGTTTCTTTTGCCAAACTGCTAAGTTATGGGTATGCAAACACACCAGCATTGGTTGTCAAGTGATATTGGAGGGACAAACACAGACACACACACACAAATACATACATACATACATACATACATACATACATATATATATATATATATCATCATCATCGTTTAGCGTCTGCTTTCCATGCTAGCATATATATATATATATATATACACACACACATATATATATATATATACACACACACATATATATATATATATACAAACACACACACACACCACACACACACACACACACATATATATATATATATATACACACACACACACATATATATGTATATATACTTATATACATATCATCATCATCATTGTTTAACATCCATTTTCCGTGCTAGCATGGGTTGGATGGTTCGACTGGGTTCTGGGAAGCCAGGAGGCTGCACCAGGCTCCAGTCTGATTTGGCATGGTTTCTACAGCTGGATACCCTTCCTAATGCCAACCACTCCATGAGTGTAGTGGGGAACCTTTTACATGCCACCGGCACAGGAGTCAGGGGAGGCTGGCAATGGCCACAATCGGTTGGTGCATAATTCTCATGTGTAGAACACAAATTCGCAAAATATTTTCTGACAACTCCTGAAAATATAAAAGTTATGAGGGGTTATTTGGCATGCTTAAAGCAGAATTCCTCCAAATTATTTATCTCTCATCTATTTCAAACCATGAAATTGTTGTAAAATACTGACTTTCAATGACCATACTTTACATGGCAATGGGAGTGAGCTTAACCCTTAAGCATTCAAATTATTTTGTCAAATGTAATGCTTATATACTCACACTGCTTATAATTAATTAGGCATTATCTTGTAGTTTCAATATTTCAATGATGTAATTATTATTATTTGAATGACATTGGAGATTCTGAGATTTGAACCCACGATTCTTCGACCGCGAGTCCGCTGCTTTAACCACTAGGCCATGTGACTCCACAAAATAATAAATGCGCCTTTTTAAAGCCTAGCCAGGCTTATGAGTCCATTTTCCCGGTTTCTATGGTGTATGTGTTCGCCAGCTGGATGGGACGCCAGTCCATCGCAGTGTTACTCATTTTTGCTAGCTGAGTGGACTGGAGCAATGTGAAATGAAGTGTTTTGCTCAAGAACACAACGCGTCGCCTGATCCAGGAATCGAAACCACAATCTTACGATCATGATGCTGACACCCTAACCACTAAGCCACGCGCCTCCACAAGTCAGCTGGATAGTAAATAAGGAACTGGACCATTGGTTTCTGCCAACACACTGAAGAGTATTTCTTTAGCCTGCAATGCTGAGTTCAACATCTTCCTTGTGTATGACTTGGGGAAAGTCATTCACAAGTAGCTATGAGGAACCAGATCTGGCCAGTTTGAAGACAAAACAAGTAGAATATTAGGGCCGGATATGGCTGGTTTAAATGCTAAAGGGTTAAAAGACATTTAAGGTAGAATCTTAGTTGCTGAGATCTATACATGTCTGAAATTCTATCAAAACAAATAACCTAGTTCCATAATAAATTACTCTTTACTCTTTTACTCTTTTACTTGTTTCAGGCATTTAACTGTGACCATGCTGGAGCGCTGCCTTTTAGTCGAGCAAATCGACCCCAGGACTTATTCTTTGTAAGCCTAGTACTTATTCTATCAATCTCTTTTGCAGAACCGCTAAGTTAGGGGGACGTAAGCACATCAGCATCGGTTGTCAAACAATGTTTGGGGGACAAACACACACACACACACATATACATGCATATATATGACGGGCTTCTTTCAGTTTCCGTCTACCAAATCCACTCACAAGGCTTTGGTCGGCCCAAGGCTATAGTAGAAGACACTTGCCCAAGATGCCATGCAACGGGACTGAACCCTGAACCATGAGGCTCGTAAGCAAGCTACTTACCACACAGCCATTCCTACGCTTAATATTTTTAGTAATGTAATTATTTGTGTTGTTACATTGTTGGAAATTTGGTCTTTAGATATGCTGGTACCAGATTTATGGCAATGATATCAGTTAATTCCTTTAAGTCTTTCTTCCTGTAACTGTATGAAGGCAGAGTAATATAAAAATGATTTTTTTCTTTTCTAGATTATGAATTAGACAATATGTGACACATGTCATTAATTTCAACCAACTAATATTTACATTTAGATATATACAGACTGTTTCATAAATAAAATAATATTTAAACTTTCTTTTAATAAAATAGAAAACCTGGTAGTTCTTTTGGATTACTTGATATGTAGCAGTATACGGAACAATTCTATAAAGCAACTGAGTCACAGCTGGATTTTTTGTTCCTACTCAAGCCATGCCTGGCTCATAAGAGCCGGTTTCCCGATTTCCTTGGCATATAGGTTCCCCACCTGGACGGGATGCCGGTCTGTCGCAGGTGAGCTGCAAGAAGCAGGAGGAAAGAGTGAGAGAAAGTTGTGGTGAAAGAGTCAGCTGAAGTTCGCCATTACCTTCTGCCAGAGCCACGTAGAGCTTAGGTGTTTTGCTCATAAACACACACATCACCCGGTCTGAGATTCGAACCTGCGATCCCTTGACCGTGAGTCTGCTGCTCTAACCACTAGACCATGTGCCTCCACAAAATAATAAATGCGCCTTTTTAAAGCCTAGCCAGGCTCATGGACTCGGTTTCCTGGTTTCAATGGCTTATGTGTTCCCCAGCTGGATGGGACGCCAGTCCATTGTAACGTTACTCATTTTTGCTAGCTGAGTGGACTGGAGCAATGTGAAATGAAGAGTTTTGCTCAAGAACACAACACGTCACCCAGTCCAGGAATCAAAACCACAATCTTACGATCATGATGCTGACACCCTAACCACTAAGCCACGTGCCTCCACAAGTCACAGCTGGATAGTAAATAAGGAACTGGATCATTGGTTTCTGCCAACACACTGAAGAGTATTTTTTTAGCCTGCAATGCTGAGTTCAACATCTTCCTTGTGTATGACTTGGTGAAAGTCACACACAAATAGGTATGAAAGGTCAGATCTGGTCAGTTTGAAGATAAAACAAGTAGAATATTAGGGCCAAATATGGCTGATTTAAATGCTAAAGGGTTAAAAGACATTTTAGGTAGAATCTTAGTTGGATTACTTGATATGTTGCAGTATATGGAACAATTCTATATCTTGGCTTACTGTTCCAAATGCACCAATTATTATAGGCATGACTTTTATTGTTTGCATGCTCCAAATTTTTCCTATTTCAAATTTTAAGGGACAGTATTTTTTTTGTTTTTTGTTTCCCCTTCTTTTATGATCTTCGAATCAAATGGGCATGATGGGTTGATAAGTAAGCAACTTTGCTTTTCCCTATCTATAATCATTATGTCTGGTCTATTATTTTCTAATTTTTTGTCTATTTGAATAGGAAAGTCCCACAAAATCTTATATTTTTCCAACTCAATGATAGTACTTACATTACTCTTTTGACTCAATGATGGTACTATGTGTTTCCAGCTTCAAATCCCAATTTTTGGCACAGTTTCCAGTGTATAACTTTACCCTGGTTGTGTCTCCATTTCTTATATTCTTCCTGTGACAACATGGGGCATACTGTCACAATGTGTGACACTGTCTCATTCCAAGTTCTACAAGCTCTAAATTTTTCTGACATATTCTCTCCATACATATTTTTTCTCAAGTTGTTTGTTTTTATTGCTTGATCTTGGACTGCTACAATCAGGCTTTCTGTTACTTGTTTTAATTGCCCCCTTTTTGACCAAACCCAGAATTTTGTTCCACATACGTTTTCAGTGGCTTTCCCCAAAAATTGGCTCCTATTACACACTTCATCACCTGTTCTTTATTATCTTTTTTTAGTAGTGTTTCTATGCGGCTCTGCAAATACTTTAGCAGACTTTTCTTTTCAACTGTACCCATTCTTCTACTGCTATTAAGCCTCTCCCACCCTGATCTCTCCACAAGTACAGCTGATTGATATGAGCTTTCAGATGGTGGGGTCCATACATTGTCAACAACTTCCTAGTTTTTCTGTCAAGTTTCTTTTATATTGTTTCTGGTTTAGTCAATAATTCCAACACCATATCTAATTAAGGATAAAAAAATGATAAATTTCGGCCTTTTCAAGCCTAGCCAGGCTCATGGGCCTGTTTTCCCAGTTTCTGTGGCATATGTGTTCCTCCCAGCTGGACGGGATGCCAGTCCATTGCGGTGTTACTCAAGAAACAGGAAGAGAGAGTGAGAAAGTTGTGGCGAAAGAGTACAACCACCCCCTGCCAGAGCCTCATGGAGCTTTTGGGTGTTTTTGCTCAATAAACACACACAATGCCCGGTCTGGGAATTGAAACCGCAATCCTCCGACCACGAGTCCAATGCCCTAACCACTGGGCCATTGTGATCTGATTAAGGATGCTGCCCTGGAATTTATTGCTTCAATAAGATTTTTGGAATTCAGATTTGACTTCAATAATCTTCTGACTCTCCTTGTGTACTGCATATTGGTAATTTGTTTCATTTATTCATTTTTTTTTTGTCTGCTTCTAGTATTCCCAAGTACTTATACCACTGTCCTTTCCCAACTGATCTCATTGTTTGCTTGTTTGGCATTTTGATTCCTTGGCTTCTTTCAAATCTTCCTCATTTCATTTTCAATAAAGCACACTTTTCTATCCCAAATCCCATTCCCATGTCATTTGAGAAAATGCAGATAGTATATACAAGACTTTCAAGCTGTTTCTCAATTTTGCACAAACCTCACCTACTTGTCATCCAAGCAAGGATGTGACCTTGCTGCAGGCAGTCATCCAATTGCACAGCAATCCTTTCATGCAACTGTGTAAAAGTTCTTCAGCCAATAGCCTTGTACTCCATCTGGGCCTGGTCCTTTCCAATTTGCTATTTTTTTTCCTAACTCCTGCCTCACTGTAAATAAATTAATTCTGACATCCTTTTGTCTTGGTACAGCTGCAAGTTGTCTTTCCACCTTTGTTAGCCACTCTGTGCCTTCTTTATGTCTTGTCGGCTTGTTCCACAGCCTTCCCCCAAATTCTTTACTTTCTTCTGTATCTGGAATCAGTTTCTGGTGTTGGCCTCCCTCTATTTCCTCAAATAGACACCTTCTATTTGATTGGAACAGTGTACTCTGTTTGAAACCTTTGTATCTAGCATCACATCTTTTCAATTTGGTCTTTAATGCTGTCACCTTTTGTATCAATTCTTCATGTACTGTTTGTTTTCCCCTTTCTTCTAACCAGTACTGTCCATTCAATTTTCTGATTACTCCCTTATTTTTGAGTTCTCCTCTCATTATCCTATTCAATCACCTCAGTTCTTTCCATGTCTTTTTCAGCTTCATTCGTATTCTTTTCCCCCAGTTTGGTTCTTTCTTTTCTGACAGTGTGAAGTACAGTGTAGTGTGCACTTTTTGGTTCTTTTGTATTTTGTATCGTTGCGGATAGGATATCTGTTGTTGATTGTTTTGACTTGTGATATTATTTGCCTTTGTTGCTTTTTTTTCCCTAGTGGGGGCAAAAATTACAGAGAATGTGAAAGAAGTACAAACACGTGCCAGGAGCTATGCTCAGTAGCAGGCTGCGATAATATTGTTACAACTGTTAAACAGCTTGAAGTCAGAGAGGTGCATGTAAACTTTGAGACAGTGAAGAACAGTAGAAAATTGTTAAAAAGAGAAGTAACAAGACTGAAATTGACACCATCAGAAGAAGAAACAAGAAACAAGAAAAAGAAAACAGTGGTTTACAGAGCCCTTTCATTAATAACCTCTGTTGGTAATAAAGGGCCTTTTGCTCAGAGTGGAAAGTAGACTGTATGATGCATGTGTGCGAACAGCCATGCTACACGGCAGCAAAACATGGGCTGTTACTACTGAGGAGATGTGTAGGCTTGAAAGAAATGAAGCTAGTATGATCACAGCTGTGGTTGATACCGGTGTTGCATAATCAGCCCATTTAAAAGTATCCTTGAATTTTCAAGCGATATACTGTGCTTGAGAAGACCTGTTGAGTCAAGTGAAATTGAATTGTGGCCAATGACTTGGCAAGTAAAGTGAGATCACTGCTGTGGCCCATACCAGTGTCGCATAAGCAGCCTTTTAAAAAGTATCCTTGAATTGTCAGATGGTATGCTGTGCTTGAGAAGACCTATTGAGTGAAGTAAAATTAAATCAAATCAAAATCAAAATGGAAATTGTAGTTGTGGCCGATGCCAGTGCTGCCTGACTGGCACCCGTGCTGGTGGCACGTAATAAGCACCATTCAAATGTGGGTCAATACCAGTGCTGCTTGATTCGCTCCCATGCCGGTGGAACATAAAACGCACCCACTACACTCTCAGAGTAGTTGGCATTAGGAAGGGCATCCAGCTGTAGAAATCTTGCCAGATCAGATTGGAGCCTGGTGCAGCTTGCCGGCTTGCCAGTCCCCAGTCAAACCGTCCAACCCATGCCAGCATGGAAAATGGATGTTAAATGATAATGATGATGATATACATTTGTGTAAATGTGCATATACATAGATCACCATCATCATCATCCTTTAACGTCCATTTTCCATGCTGGCATGGGTTGGATAGCTTGACAGGAGCTGGAAAGCAGGAGGGCTGCACCAGGCTCCAGTTGTCTGTTTTGGCATGATTTCTATGGCTGGATGCCTTTCCTAGCACCAACCACTTTACAGAGTGTACTGGGTACTTTTTGACGATGATGATGATGATGACGGTGGCGGTGGTGATGATGACAATAAAAATATAGTTAGAAGATGAAAAAGTAACAAGGGATAAAATGATCTGAAACAGATGCTATAAAATATATACATCTGTGGAAACAGATATTAAAAATAAACATACACACCCCAGCTCTGAAGCTGAAACTCGTAAAGGAAAAAAAATACATCCATACATACATACATACATACATACATACATACACGTATGCATATGTAGCTGTATCTAGGACCTATAACTTAATCTTAGTTGCTAAAGTAAATATTAAATGAGATAACTTCTATATCATAAATTAATTGCTTTATCAGAATAATGAACTAAATTTTATGTGCCTAAGACTGATAGTATTAAAGATATTTGTCGCTACAGAGGATTGAAGTATAAGGCTTTAGAATTTGTTTTTCTATGACAAAGTTTTAAAACACTTCAAGAATATTTTTCTTTCTTGTTGAAAGGTCATTGCGTCCTTCACTGTGTTTATTTTTTTGTATGATTGATGTGCATATCTTGTCTTTTACTTGTTTCAATCATTGGACAGTAGCCATACTAGGGCAATGCCTCGTAAAGTTTTAGTCAAACAAATTGCCCCCCAGTACTTATGGTACTTATTCTATCAGACTCATTTGCCAAACTGCTAAGTTGCAGGGATGCAAACAAACCAACATTAGTTGTCAGGTGGGTGGGATGACAGACACATGCACACATACACACACATATACGATGGTCTTCACAGTTTTCATCTACCAAATTAATTTACAAGGCACAGATTATCTTGGGGCTATATTAAAAGACACTTGCTCAAGGTTCCATGCAGTGGGACTGAACCTAAACAATTTGGTTGTAAAGCAACCACAGAGCCAAAGTCATACCTAAAACAGGGAAACACACAAGAAGAATATTGAAATTTGGTGTGATATAAACTAGAATAAATACAATCTTACTGACACCTGCAAGCTGATGAAAGACAAACAAATCTCGGATAAATCCCTTGATGTACTTTGAGATGGGAGTAAAGTGAAAGGAAACCAGTCTCTGTAATTTAGTAGACTGACACTTTGGTATATTGCTATGGTTCCACAGTGGTTCATAAAGCCAGAGCTTAAATCCAGATTTTTGGAGTATTAAGCAGATGAGAAATATATCCACTCTACCAACTGGATAGAATTCAGTCTATTGTAAGTGTCACAGGTGTCAGTCATATTTCCTGTAGCTAGGTGAATTGAGTTCATAGATAAGAACTTATAAGCTGTAAACTAGTAGTCTAATGTCTCATCCACTTAGCTGTATGGTCTCGTCCAAATTATAATATTATGATATTAAGAAATGAAAGCAGATCAGTTGTCACTGATATCTATGCTGTTAAATAAATGGCAGACAAGAAATATCTTCCCTGGTTTGGATGCTAGTGTACATATAAGTTAACTTTATCTGGCAAAATGAAACCTACTTTCTAGCTACAGTACATATTTGAAATAACACATGGCATCCAGAATAAGGGGAAACTTCAAGCTTACAGTACTCTAAAATTTGTAATAAGCATGTACTTGCTATCTAACACTAGTGGTATATGATTCATGTATTCCTTTTTAATTTTAAAAATGCATCTTAAATGATTATTTTGATATTTTCAAAATGCATTTAAATGCTTTGTTTAAATCTTTTAAATATTTTATAATGATAGTTTTAAATGTATTAACATGCTTTCTCTTCAAAATTACTTGCTGTAATAAATACCAGCGTCGCCTTACTGGCACGTGAAAAAACATTCGAGTGAGGTCATTGCCAGAGCCACTGGGCTGGCTCCTGTGCAGGTGGCACATAAAAAACACCATTTGAGTGTGACTGTTGCCAGTATCGCCTGACTGGCCCTCGTGCTGGTGGCATGTAAAAGCACCCACTACACTCTCAGAGTGGTTAGCGTAAGAAAGGGCATCCAGCTGTAGAAACTCTGCTGGATCAGACTGGAGCCTGTTGCAGCCATCTGGTTTGCCAGTCCTCAGTCAAATCATCCAACCCATGCTAGCATGGAAAGTGGACGTTAAATGATGATGATGATGAATAAAATGGTATTGTATCCCTATTTCCTATTTACTGTACCTCCTTTTTTATACCTCTCTACCTCTGCAATAAATGTGATTTAAAAGCAGTTGAAAATTCACAATTGCAACATTCTGTAATAAGATTAATTTATTTTAATATGCTTTACACCATCATCAGCATCATCATTTAATGTCCATTGTCCATGCTGGCATGGGTTGGATGGTTTGACTGGGCTGGCACGCTAGAAGGCAGCACCAGGATCCAGTCTGATTTGGCATGGTTTTCTATGGCTGGATGCCCTTCCCAATGGCAACCACTCTGAGAGTGTAATGGGTGCTTTTATGTGCAACTGGCATAGGTGCCATTCGCGTGACACCAGTTTCTGCCACGACTGCAATTTTACTTGGCTTGATGGGTCCTCTTCTCATGCACAGCATAACACCAAAGGTCTTGGTCATTGCTTCCGTGAGGCCCAACACTTGAAAGGAGCTTTGCCACTTTGCCTCTATGAAGCCCAACGTTTGAAAGAAACTCAGCCACCTCACCTCTGTGAAGCCAACTCAAAAGGAACTCAGTCACTTTGCCTCTGTGAGGCCCAACATTCAAAGATTAATTTGTTTTTTGTATGTGCCACCAGCACGAGTGCATTTGGCTTGGTGGGTCCTCTTAAGCAGAGCACATCACCAAAGGTCTTGGTTACTACTCATTGCCTCTGCGAGGTTCAAAGATTGAAGGTTAAGCTTCACTACCTGGTACCATGTCTTCCTGGGTCTAGCTCTACCACAAATTCCCTCCAGTTAGAGATCAGCACTTCATTACACAATTGTCCTTGTCCATACACATCACATGATCATACCAGCGCAGTCATCTCTCTTACCAACATTATTTTAAATCTGTTTTTTTTCATACTGGCATGGTTGGGACAGGTTTTACACTGCCTTGTAATCTGTCCACAATCTTTGTTATCAAAACCAACCACCCCACTCCATGAACAGTAGCAGCAGCAGCCACTGCCACCACCTCATCCTCATTATTTAACATTTATTTTCCATGCTGGCATGGGTTGGACGGTTTGGTAGGAACTGGCAAGGCCAGGAGCCACACCAAGTTCTGTTGTCTGTTTTGGCATGGATGCCCTTCCTAACATTAACCACTTTACAGAGAGAACTGGGTGCTTTTTATGTGACACCAGTACTGACAAGATCATCAAGTACTTTGTAAGACAAAAGCTCCTCAACTGAGAGCTGGGGCAGTAGTTTTGAGAGCAAGTAGCTTTGTGCCAGTTGAGAGATTAAAAGTATAGAGGGACAGATTTAGGTGTCTTGCTGTAGAGTAGATACATGGATACTCCAGTTGGAAAAGGAAGGAGAGTTAGAAGAGTAAGATAAAGAGGGTGGTCATAGGAGAGATAATGGTGAAGATGTGTTGAGACATTCCCTTGTGCAACTTTCATGAACCCTGTTCTATGAGAAATTCTGATGCAGGGTCTGTAGTATGGTCTGTGATGAAGAGCACTGTATAGATACACCAAAGGTACATTTGTGTGTCTATCTTTTCTATTCTCTTACTTGTTTCAGTCATCATCATCATCATCGTTTAACATCCACTTTCCATGCTAGCATGGGTTGGACGATTTGACTGAGGGCTGGCGAACCAGATGGCTGCACCAGGCTCCAATCTTGATCTGGCAGAGTTTCTACAGCTGGATGCCCTTCCTAACGCCAACCACTCCGAGAGTGTAGTGGGTGCTTTTACGTGCCACCGGCACGAGGGCCAGTCAGGCGGTACTTGCAAGGTCCTCGTTCGAATGTTTTTACAAGTGCCAGTAAGGTGACGCTGGTAACGATCACACTCAAATGGTACCTTTTACATGCCACCTGCACGGAAGCCAGTTAGCTGCTCTGGCAATGATCACGCTCAGATGGTGCTCTTAGCACCCTACTAGCACGAGGCTCAAGTGCCAGTAAAGCGACACTGGTAATAATCATACTATTTGACTGAAATTGGCCCCAGGACTTATTCTTTGTAAGCCTAGTACTTATTCTATTGTGGGACTGAACCTGGAACCATGTGGTTACGAAGCAAGCTTCTTACCATACAGCCAAGCCTGTGCCTATGCATACCTTTAGCTAATGTGTATCAAAGAGGGATGTAAATATTAACGAGAAAACAAGAAAAAAATATCCCAGAAGAAAACAGTGCTTTCTATCCAAGGACTCTTATGCTGGATCACTGCCTTAAAGGCTTTTTTTCAGTTGAAGAAATCGACCCCAAGACTTACTCTTTGTAAGCCTAGTACTTATTCTATCAGTCTCTTTTGCCGAACCACTAAGTTACAGGGACGTAAATGCACCAACATTGTAAATACACACACATATATATATATGTCAGCTTCTTTCGGTTTCTGTCTACCAAATCCACTTACAAGGCTTTGGTTAGCCCGAGACAATAGTAGAAGGCACTAGCCCAAGGTGCCATGTAGTGGGACTGAACCCAGAATCATGTGGTTGGGAAGCAAGCTTCTTATCACACAGCCACGCCTGTGCCTATATAATATACTCTCTTTTACTTGTTTCAGTCATTTTGACTGTGGCCATGCTGGAGCACCGCCTTTAGTCGAGCAAATCGACCCCAGGACTTATTCTTTGTAATCCTAGTACTTATTCTATCGGTGTCTTTTGCCGAACCGCTAAGTTACGGGGACGTAAACACACCGGCATCGGTTGTCAAGCGATGTTGGGGGGACAAACACAGACACACACACACATATACGACAGGCTTCTTTCAGTTTCCGTTTACCGAATCCACTCACAAGGTTTTGGTCAGCCCGAAGCTATAGTAGAAGACATTTGCCCAAGGTGCCATGCAGTGGGACTGAACCCGGAACCATGTGGTTGGTAAACAAGCTACTTACCACACAGCCACTCTTACACCTATAAATAAAATAAAATAAAAAATTTTGTTTCTGTATTTCGTTTGCAATAATAAAAACAAGCACTTGTTCAATTTCACTTCTTTATTATTTCTTAACTGATTAGCTATATAACTAATTAATTGTTTGCTTAATCATTCTGTATGGTTTTAAGTTAAACTTCTGCTGATGAAGAACATATGAGGGGGTACCCAAAAGTAATTGGAAATGTCCTGTGGGACAAACCTGTTATAGTTCAAGCTTCTGCTGCTAGAAGCCACTTGATGTGACCCTCAGGCATCAGTCTAATATTTCTTCTGAATAATATTTTATTAGGTTGTGTATGGAGTACTTAGGATGAATTCATTGATCTGAAATTGCTTTGGAAATCCTTGATTTACATTTACATATAAAGCAAAATAAGAAATCTTATTCAATAGAAAATATAACAGCATAAATCCTCAAGACAATTTATTAGCTAGGATTATCATTTCATTCTCATTTGTATGGCATCCTAACAATGTAAGCCACTGCCACTACCACCACCATTTAGCATCTGTTTTCCATGACATGGGTTATTCAGTTTGACTGTAACTGGTAAGCCAGAGAGCTGCACCAGACTCCAGTTTGTTTTGGTTTGGTTTCTACAGTTGGATGCTCTTTATAACACCAACCACTCTACAGAGTCTAGGTGGCGAGCTGGCAGAAACGTTAGCACGCTGGGCAAAATGCTTAGCGGTATTTCGTCTGCCGCTATGTTCTGAGTTCAAATTCCGCCAAGGTCGACTTTGCCTTTCATCCTTTCATCCTTCCATGGAAGATTGAAAATGAAAAACACTATTTGTATGGCAACAATGCTCTTTTATAACTCTCACATGATGTCTAGACAAAGGGACACAAACACACACATATATATGTAGTGGATCTTGCATGCATGAAGTGGATTCGATCCACCATAGCCAAATTTAAATTAACACTGCAACAGAACTTTTCCCATGGTGGAACAATGGTTTTTCTGTGACAGCAGTTTTACATTTTCCAGATGCCTTTAGCTAGGCTGAAATAATGTCTTCACCACTTGACCCTTTCTAACCTCTTCTACTTACCCAAAAGCTAGAATAGAGATAACAAGACCACCAACTAAATCTATTGTTCTCAATGATATATCTATCCTTCTGGATGGTTATATAAGCAAGCACATCCCAAGCAAAAATCAGTTTGTCACAATCGTGATGACTCAACACAGTTAGTCACAGTTGGTGACGACTCAACGAGGTCTGGCTGACCAACCTTGGTCAGAGGGAGAAAGCAACTGTGAGACAACACCCTACAATTCTCTCTAGCTCTAATTCTGTTCTCTTACAACATCATTCTATCTCTCTCTGTGAATTACTACTACTAAACAATGAAGAGGACACAAACACAAACTTTACTTCGCAAGCTTTTAGATTTATCACAACCTGCCCGTCGAGGCATGGTATTGTAACGTAACAGTAAATAAATACTTCCTTAAAACTTCATGCATTGTTCATCTTTCACATCTTACAACATGCAATTAATAACTACAAAATAATTATCGTCACACCAGCTGACCAAAACATAACATAGTAATGTTTACAAATTTATTCCTATCGTTACAAATACATACATATATGATGGGTTCTTTCAGTTTCCAGCTACCAAAATCACTCACAAGGCTTTGGTTAGCCCAAAGTGCCATGCACTGGGACTAAACCCAAAACCATATAGTTGGGGTGTGAACTTTTGGGCCACATAATCATACCTAATTATACTATCTTCAAGTAATGATAAATTAATTTCCAAAAAATAATTGTTTTATAAACATTTCCTTTATTTTAATTTCCCACATACATTTAAAAATACAGTGTAACATTTTAGGTGATTTTAAGAAAAGATGTTTTGAATTAAGTTTTAAAAAATTAAAATGTAACAAAGTGATTCAACAAATGAATTTTAAAAAATTGATAGTATGATTTAGATTTAAAGCAATGGATTCCAGCCTTCAAATGTTCTGATCAAAATATTTGGGTCTGTAGCCAAATCAATGAGTGCTGTAATTTGTTGCTCAACAGTAAGATGTTTTTGCGGAAGTGTATATCGAACATTGCCTTCAGTACCCAGAACAATCGAAGTGATAGATTCCAAAGCATCCGATTTTCTCACATGTGAATTCAGATTCAATTCATCCCTTTAAATAAAAGAAAGAAAAAGTTATTTTTTACTCCCTTAAATGTAAAACAAAAAAAGTTTTGAAAATTTTTGCTTACCTTGGGTCGTAGGGTGACCTGTTGTGCTTGAGGAGACCTATTGAGTCAAGTACATCAACATCAAAATAAAAAAATCTAATGGAAATTGTAGTTGTGATACCTATGCTGGTGGCATGTAAAAAGCATCATCCGAACATGGCTGATGACAGTGCTGCCATGACTGGCTTCCGTGCCGGTGGCATGTAAAAAGCACCAACCGATCGTGGCTGCTGCCAGCCTCCCCTGGCACCTGTGCTGGTGGCACATAAAAAGCACCTACTACACTCATGGTGTGGTTGGCATTAGGAAGGGCATCCAGCTGTAGAAACACTGCCAGATCAAACTGGAGCCTGGTGCAGTCTCCTGGCTTCCCAGACCCCGGTCGAATTGTCCAACCCATGCTAGCATGGAAAACGGATGTTAAACGATGATTTTGCAGATGATGATGACACCTGAAGTTGAAATTGTTAAAATTTAATTAATTAGCTAAATGATTTAACTTCTCTGCATTGAAAGGTTACAGCTCTGGTATTAAGGACATGTGATTAAAATGTTGCAGGGAAGAATCGCAAGATAGATTCTTCAAACTGAGCCAACTCATAGGGGTCCTAGGGGTAGACCAAGAATGAGATAGCTGGATAATATCCATAGTCTCAGTAGGTCATGCTTGGGAATCCAGGTGGAAAATTTAATGATAGTTGCTTCTGATAGTATCCTATGAAGGAGGTTCCTGAAGATTTTACCCCATCCGCCCACGACCCTCATAAGAATAGTGGACAGAGAAGATGGATGGATGATTTAACTACAAGCCCTGTTGCTAATTTGTTAAATGAATTAAAGTTGGGGAGTAGCATGGTCACTAACACTCAACTGTGAGATGACTTTCTTAATATTACCAAACCTTGGTTTAACATTTCTGATAAGATATAGACTCAGCATAACTTACAGTCCAACAGCTTACATCTATTCAGCTTTTACTCTGACTGAGCAGAAACTTGATCTCAGGTGCTTCAGCGATGACAACTCTCTCTTTTTAAGGGCAATGTTAGACAACATTGGAGGAGATTTGGCTGTTATTTCTAGCAGGCCAAGTGACCTCACAGAGGTTTCTTGTTAATTTTGCCTTAATTCACTGTTAAGATAATGTGCTCTCTATAATACAACCATGAACTAAAAGAACAGTTTGGTCAGACTAAACTATGTAAATGCATCTCAATTCAAAATACTTCTAGAAGACACAATGATATTTGTTACTATGAAAGAAAGAGTAATTAGGATATTGAGAAAACTGTAATGCTTCAAAGGGTAAAATATACTAACAATTCCGTCATTGATACTTTTGTGGCTTTGTGTTTATGTAAGAAGTCAACACTATTAATATTAAGGAGGAGGAAGGTGGCAAGCTGGCAGAACCATTAGCACACTGGGCAAAATGCTCTGTGGCACTTCATCCATGTTTATACTCTGGGTTCAAATTCTGCTGAGGTCAATAAAATCAATACCAATTGTGGATAGAGGGGCTCCGAAAGGAGTCTCAGGGTGAAGCGTCCCTGCTGTCCTGAGATTGTTTTCCACCACATTTCTTAAAAATTGTGGTAGAGGCCTTGGTCTTGGGGCCACTCATGTCTAGAAACTGAGGCTGGAGGTAAGTAAGGGCATGTTCCCCGTAGAAAACCCTGCTCCAAAAAAGCCTCATGATAGCAAGGGAGAATAGGCACCAGCCAGCCAGCCAGCCCAAAGGTTGATGTAGGCCGCACCTGCCTGCCTCAGTTGCTATGGCATTGAGATAGATCCGGCCACCCCTGTTAACAGGGGCAAAACCTGGATTTAAAACACTGGATGATGATGATGATGGACACTAGGGTCGATGTAATTGATTGACCCCACTCCTCAGAAATTGCTGGCCTTGAGCCTTTGAAACCAATATGAAGGAGCAGAAAGGTAAGCAGAACAAAGAACTAGAGAAGAAACAATGAAAGAAAAAACTGAAGAAATGTTTATTTAAACAGAATTTTCCACCTTTTTTTTGTAAGCCTGGAGAACAGAGTATAACCAATTAAATAGAATTAATTCTCACCATTTCATGACCGCATTTCTAATGAAATACACTGCCTATACGTTCAATTAATTTAGAAGAGTAATTATTGAAAGGGATTTAATAAAATAATGAACTTTTAACTGTTTTGCTGATAAGAAAAGGGTTTCACAAAAAATTATGGTAGAAGGTTTTTAATTAGATACTCTTTTATTTGTTTCAGTCATTTGACTGTGGCCATGCTGGAGCACTGCCTTTAGTCGAGCAAATCGACCCCAGGACTTTTCTTTGGAAGCCTAGTACTTATTCTATCGGTCTCTTTTGCCGAACCACTAAGTTATGGGAATGTAAACACGCCAGCATCGGTTATCAAGCGATGTTGGGGGGGACAAACACAGACACACAAACATATACACACACACATATATACATATATACATATATATATATATATACGACGAGCTTCTTTCAGTTTCCATCTACCAAATGCACTCACAAGACTTTGGTCGGCCCGAGGCTATAGTAGAAGACACTTGCCCAAGGTGCCACGCAGTGGGACTGAACCTGGAACCATGTGGTTGGTAAGCAAGCTACTTACCACACAGCCACTCCTATGCCTATAGATATGGTGCATCGGCTGGGAATCATACCCGGGCTGCCCACGTGGCAGGCGAGCATTCTACCACTGACTCACCGATTTTATAAAACAGAATTTTCTGTAGCAAAGAACTAGAGGCAGTTTAAGATAAGTTAGTATTAAAAAATTTTAACGAAGGTGAAAATGTTGAGTATAATGTGACATTACCTGGTAATGTAAGCAGGATGCTCCCCATCTAACTTGCGTTTAACAAAATCAATTTTCTCCTTTGGATACCAAGAAAGGTCTTCCTCTTCACCTGAAAGATGCAAGGGAAGAAAAAAAAAAAATTAGCATTTTGCAAGCAACTGGTAAATCAAAGTTGTAAAAAACATAACTAAATGGAAGCTATTTTAATTATATGTGTTGTAAAATTTCTGAAATTCCCCTTAAAATTTCATCTTTAATCTGTAAGAATTTTCCTTCTCCCAGTCGTTTTTTCTTATATCTTTTACTTGTTTCAGTCATTTGACTATAGCCATGTAAGGGCACCACCTTTAACAATTTTCGTCAAACAAATCAACCCCAGCAACAACGTTTGTTATTTATAAAACCAGCTACTTAGTCTATTGTTCCCTTTTGCTAAACTGCTAAGTTAAGGGGGTGTAAACAAACAAACACTGGTTGTCAGGTTGTGGTGGTGGGATGTGTATGATAAATATAGACACAAACACATTTATTTATATATATATATATATATACCATCATCATCGTTTAATGTCCGCTTTCCATGCTAGCATGGGTTGGACGATTTTGACTGAAGGTTGGCGAACCAGATGACTGCACCAGGCTCCAATCTTGATTTGGCAGAGTTCCTACAGCTGGATGCCCTTCCTAATGCCAACCACTCCGACAGTGTAGTGGGTGCTTTTTACATGCCACCGGCACGAGGGCCAGTCAGGCAGTACAGCAACAGCCACGCTCAAATGGTGCTTTTTACGTGCCACCTGCACAGGAGCCAGTCCAGCAGAACTGGCAACGACCTCGCTCAAATGTTTTTTCATGTGCCACCAGTACAATTGCCAGTAAGGCGACGCAGGTAACGATCATGCTCAAATGGTGTTTTTTACGTGTCATCGGCACGGAGGCCAGCTTGTTACTCTGGCAATGATCTCGCTTGTATGGTACTCTTAGCGCTCCACTAGCACGGATGCCAGTCAACTGACATGAATTATCTTTCTTAATATATACACAAATATATAACGTATATGTTGCATTCTGTATTAGATTGTGTTTTGGAAAGGTTTCTATGGCTTGATGCCTTTCCTAATGCCATCCACTTTATAGAGTTTACTGGGTACCTTTTTATGTGGCACCAGCATGGGTGCATTTAATGTGACACCAACATAGGTGCTTTTTTGATTTTAAATTAATAAACTGGGGTGTGACTTATACACAGGGCAAGTTTGAATATGAAGGGGAAAATTTTGAACCAAGTTTTAACACTGAGCTGGGAGAGCAATTTATTCACAAGTAAATATGGCATTTAATATTTTGACTTTAAACGTCATAATAGTGAAATGCAAATAAAAAGAAAAAAAACCCCCCAAAAAAACATGAATTTCACTTACTGAAATCTTGTGCTTTTCTGTGCATATTGTTTCGAGCATTTTTCTAAGGAAAATAAAAAACAAAAAGATGTAAGCATCAGTATATCATAAAATCATCATCATCATTATCATTATGTCTGCTTTCCAAATGTTGGCATGGGTTGGATGGATCATCACCCTCTGAGCATCTTCCTATTTGGAGTTACAGCTCTACAAGATCAGTTAGAGGATTGTTCCATTTTGGTATGGTTTTATAATGGAATTGAAGGCTTGTGATACCTGTGGAGTATCTCCTCCCATTATAAGTATTTCTGTAGTCTTAAGGATCTGGAACGCGAAGAAGAAGTTTACATGTGGAGTGCAATTCAATAGTCGTTTATTTTTAGTTCGCGTTCATGTGGCTCACTCCCATCTTTATGGCAGCGCGTGGTTCATTATAGTTCCGTTCACATGAGGTTCATTACCTCTGGAAATAACAGGTGAAGTTAGAGCGGGCTAAGAATCTGCTGTGAGGTGCCAGCTTCGCAGAGTTTCTCAGCATAAGCGAGAAGGAAGAAAGAGAGAGAATGTCTTAATTCTCCTGCTTAATTAGTTGTTGCTGACGAGAGGCTTGCTGTCATCTCGTGCATGGCAAATTGTTGCAGGCAAGATCTCGCTCCTGTTTCGGACATGGTAATGGCTACCAGTGAGATCTCGTACAAAATGGTGCTGGCTTCTTGTACCTCACTACAGTTTCTATGGCTGGTTGCCCTTTTTAACACCAACTGTTTTACTAATTGTACTGGGTGCATTTAATTGAGGCACCAATACTAGAAAAGTTATCATGTTCTTCACAAGACTAAAGGGTGCTCTAGAGCTATTGGATTTACATTGCATCTGTTTGTTTGCCAACCACCATAGAGTTTTAATGGGTGCATCCTGTGAGGCTAAAGAGCCCTCACTCCACTTGAGTGTCTCCAAAAAGATTTATATGTTCAAAATGTATGAAAGACAGTACATATGAGCCGAGAGAGTGGTAACAGATTAGGAGTATCAGATGATTGCACAAATAAAGACATGAGATGCAACAAGAAACTAAATGCACCACCACCAACGTTGTTTTATATCAACTTTTCCTTTAGGTATAAGTAGGATAAGTCATTGCTGCTGCTCTTATAGATGAGTTGAAGGATCACACCTCACTCCAATTTTCATCTTTGGCTTAATCTGATAAGATGGGTCTCCTCAATCCTTCATTTAACAGAATGTGATGGATGCGAGCTGGCAGAATTGTTAGCGCGCCGGGCGAAATGCGTAGCTGTATTTTGTATGCCATTATGTTCTAAGTTCAAATTCCGCCGAGGTCGACTTTGCCTTTCATCCTTTCAGGATTGATAAATTAAGTACCAGTTACGCACTGGGGTCGATATAATCGACTTAATCCCTTTGTCTGTCCTTGTTTGTCCTCTCTGTGTTTAGCCCCTTGTGGGCAATAAAGAAATAAGAATGTGATGGATGCATTTTATTAGGGCACCAGCACTAGAGAGGATAGCAGTGAGAGAGTGATTGCTAGCAGGAGATGGATAAATGGTGAGGATGAATGATGGATGTCAATACCAAATGATTGAGGGCAATGTAGGTAGAGTGTAAGGGGTATATGCAAATCTAATAAGGTCCTGTATGTATATATCTGAAGATGGCGAGAGAGCTAGGGTGATAAAGATATGAAAGGGAGGGGTGAGTGTTGGAAAGAGGGTCTTGTGGTGTCCCTAGTTACACTGAAAGTAATTTATGGTGAACTGAAGAGGTCCAGCGCTATCCATAGTCATATCAGTAGCACAGTACATCGAGAGTGAGAAGAGAGTGATTGAGAAATGAGCCATAGGGGCATGAGCTCTAGAAGCATGAGTGATAAAGGCAAGAATGACAAAAACATGAATGACAGTAGCATGGATGATGGAAGATAGAAAAGTGAATGATAATAGGGATATGTAAAGAGAACCGCGACCGTTGCCAGCACCGCCCCGTTTCGTGTCCGTTGCCAGCCTCGCCTGGCCCTCGTGCCGGTGGCACATAAAAAGCACCATCCGTTCGTGGCCGTTTGCCAGCTCTGTCTGGCACCAGTGCGGGTGGCACGTAAAAAGCACCCACTACACTCACGGAGTGGTTGCGTTAGGAAGGGCATCCAGCCGTAGAAACACTGCCAGATTGACTGGGCCTGATGAAGCTTCTGGCTTCACAGACCCCAGTAGAACCGTCCAACCCATGCTAGCATGGAAACGGACGCTAAATGATGATGATGATGATGATGAAGGGGTGCAAATAAAAAGAAGTTTTGTCCTGTTACTTGTCAATAGAACAGGTATCACTAATACTAAGGCGGTGAGCTGGCAGAAACGTTAGCATGCTGGGCGAAATGCTTAGCGGTATTTCGTCTGTCGTTACGTTCTGAGTTCAAATTCCGCCAAGGTCGACTTTGCCTTTCATCCTTTCGGGGTCGATAAATTAAGTACCAGTTACGCACTGGGGTCGATGTAATCGACTTAATACCTATGTCTGTCCTTGTTTGTCCCCTCTATGTTTAGCCCCTTGTGGGTAATAGAGAAATAGGTATCACTAATATACTAAAGTAACTTCAGTCCATATATTCACTTCTACTAAGGTAAATCTTTTGCTAACTTTAACCCTTTTGATACCAACCTGGCTGAAACCGGCTCTGGCTCTGTAGTGCAAATGTCTTGTTTTCATAAGTTTTGAATTAGAATCTTCCACTAAACCTTAGTCACAATTACTATTCCTATCTATCTATCTGCTCAGTCGAAGTCGACTCTCGGTTACTCCATGGATCAGTGTCCTCCAGTCAGTTCTATCCTGGGCCGCTTCTTTCAGACTGGCTATGTCCATTCCAGTATCACTCTTGATGGTGTCAAGCCAGCGGGTTCTTGGTTGGCCTCTTCCTCTCTTGCCACTGACCATTCCGAGCATGATGCCCTTCTCCAGGGATTTTCTCCTCATAATATGACCAAAATATGCCAATCTATGCTTGGTGATCCTAGCTTCTAGTGACATTTTTGGCCTGATCTGCTTAAGAACTTCTCCATTAGTGAGCCTCGCTGTCCATGGAATCTATAAAAGTCTTCTATTCCTAACACCAGTTTAACGATAACTAAGTTATTTTACAAAATTCTTTGTTAAATCTAAAATAACTGAGAGAAATACAGAACATCTCAAAATAAATACATTAACGAAAGGGTTAAAGAAATCAATCACTTATTGCTGTAAAAGAGACACCTTGATCCTTTATTGTAATTCTTCCTTTTTTAACTTCACCTTCTATTGTCTACTTAATTTTCCTCCAGTTAATCTTCCTTTTCTCTCTTCCCTTCTGCTAACTATTGATTCTTTATAAAATAAGCCCTAAATATTTTTAAATATTTCAAAGAAATTAAGATTTTCTCACCAGCCAATCAAAAGAGGGCTCTCTAACAAAGATCTCCAGTGTATGAATAAGCAGGTCTTTATCAGATCGAAGTGATTCCAAGCAGTGCACCATAGTTCTTTCAAATGTACCTTTAGTACCATGAGGCAAGCAGACATTTTGAAGTTGTCGAGTAAGACGGAATGGAATTAACTCTGGAATTAGTAAATACTATAAGGAAATGGAGAAAATATCAATGGAATTAAATACAAGAAACAAGCAGTATTTGGTAAATACAAACATAATTTTTGGTAAATAGAAATTTAATTAACAAACTGAAAGACATGAAGATATTGCAAAAGAAACAGAAAAGCATAAATTCAAATGATAAAGAGATTTGCAGGTTCAATGCTTAACTTGGGCAGTTACTCTTACTCTTTTACTTGTTTCAGTCATGTGACTGTGGCCATGCTGGAGCACCGCCTTTAGTTGAGCAAATCGACCTCAGGACTTATTCTTTGGAAGCCTAGTACTTATTCTATCGGTCTCTTTTGCCGAACCGCTAAGTTACGGGGACGTAAACACACCAGCATCAGTTGTCAAGTGATGTTGGGGGGGACAAACACAGACACACAAACATACACACACACACACATATATATATATATATATATACATGCATATATACGACGGGCTTCTTTTCAGTTTCCGTCTACCAAATCCACTTACGAGGCTATAGTAGAAGACACTTGCCCAAGGTGCCACGCAGTGGGATTGAACCCGGAACTATGTGGTTCGTAAGCAGGCTACTTACCCCACAGCCACTCCTACGCCTGTGTTGCTGAGTCATGTTGTAGTTATTGTGTAAAAGCTATCATTTGTCCTTTTAACTAACGTCATCATATATTTAAAAAGTGATTGCATTATGAGGCTACAAATCTAGAGATCACAAGCAGATATTGTGCCACTAATTATTTCTTACATTCCAAATCCTATGACTGGCACCCGGCCAGTACCAGTTGCCAGTACCGCTGGACTGACTCCTGTGCAGGTGACAAGTAAAGAAACACCGTTTTGACCCTGTGCTTGAGGAGACCTATTGAGTGAAGTACATCAACATCAAAAATCAATGGAAATTGTAGTTGTGTAAAAAGCACCATCCGAACGTGGCCGATGCCAGCACCGCCTTGACTGGCTTCTGTGCCGGTTGCATGTAAAAAGCACCCACTACACTCATGGAGTGGTTGGCATTAGGAAGGGCATCCAGCTGTAGAAACACTGCCAGATCAGACTGGAGCCTGGTGCAGCCTCCTGGCTTCCCAGACCCCGGTCGAACTGTCCAACCCATGCTAGCATCAAAAACGGACGTTAAATGATGATGATGATGATTTGTCCTAGGTTTGAAAGTTTTAGAGAAAAAGTATAAGGCTTGGTTTTGGGACAGCTATCACTATGTCAAGGGGAAGGAAAAGGGTACCCACTTTGGGTAAGCTATATTATTGTACTTGTTTGCTCTGACCTACTCTACCTGGTAAAAATAAGTAGTTAGAGAGTCTGAACAAGCTAAGTAGCATTGCACTGTGTTTCTAATGTAGGCACTTAACTTTCAGTGGTTTTGTTCAACTGAATTTAAATAATTAATTCCTAGAAGTACAGATCAACAGTGCAATTGTTAGGGTTACTACCTAACGTGTAGTGTTAGATTCAAATAAATCTCACTTTGTGGAGAAGGAAACATGAAATCATTCCAGTGTATTGTCTTTCGAATCCCAACTCAACATACATTCACAGTTAACTCATTCGAGCGTGATCGTTACCAAAATCGCCTTCTGGCACCTGCGCTGGTGGCAAGTATAAAAGGATTCGAGTGAGGTCATTGCCAGTACTGCCTGACTGGCCCCCGTGCCGGTGGCATGTAAAAGCACCCACTACACTCTCGGAGTGGTTGGCGTTAGGAAGGGCATCGAGCTGTAGAAACTCTGCCAAATCAAGATTGGAGCCTGGTGCAGCCATCTGGTTGCCAGCCCTCAGTCAAAATCGTCCAACTCATGCTAGCATGGAAAGCAGATGTTAAACGATGATGATGATGATATATATACCGTATTATAACTACAATAGTACATAAATTCAGATCTATAATCCTTATATATCAAACTATAGTCCTATTTTGTTGTGTCTGGGGAGAGTTATTTTCTTTTTGTGCCTTATAATGTAACATACTCACTGGAGAGTCAAGGCTATTGAAAAGGTTGCAAGATACAATGAAAATTTTAGGAAAATAAAAATAAGAAATAAGTGGAAATTTTACCGGTGAGTGTGTTAAATCATAAGGCACAAAAAGAAAATGACTCTCTCCAGAAACAACAGAATATGCTTCAACACACGAACTCATATAAAGAATCTAGCAAACCAAATCCAAAAATGAAATATAGTCCTATGTATTTCATCAATAAAAACTTCACTCCATTTGTTCATCATCATCGTTTAGCATCCGCTTTACATGCTGGCATGGGTTGGGCGGTTCAACTGGGATCTGGGAAGCCAGAAGGCTGCACCAGGCCCAGTCTGATATGTGCCAGACGAGGCTGGCAAACGGCCACAATCGGATGGTACTTTTTACGTGCCACCGGGGCGGCGCTGGCAACGGCCACGTTCAGATGATTCTATTGTGTGCCACTGGCACTGGTATCACAGCTACAATTTCCATTGATGTTGATTGATTTTGATTTTGGTTTCCACTTGTTTTAAACAGTCTTTTGCTGTCATTCCAACTTATTTGTTGTTTTATGCGGCATTTCAGACATTCTACTCTTTTTCTTGCTCCAAGAAATTTCTGTTGTTATTCCAGTTTATTTTCTTCATCTTCTTTCCTTAAGGCGTAGGAGTGGCTGTGTGGTAAGTAGCTTGCTTACGAACCACATGGTCCCAGGTTCAGTCCCACTGCGTGGTACCTTGGGCAAGTGTCTTCTACTATAGCCTTGGGCCGACCAAAGCCTTGTGAAAGGATTTGGTAGACAGAAACCGAAAGAAGCCTTTCATATATATGTATATATATATATGTATGTGTGTATATGTTTGTCCCCCCCAACATCGCTTGACAGCCGAAGGTGGTGTGTTTACGTCCCCGTAACTTAGCGGTTCGGCAAAAGAGACCGATAGAATAAGTACTAGGCTTCCAAAGAATAAGTCCTGGAGTCAATTTTCTCGACTAAAAATGGCGGTGCTCCAGCATGGCCACAGTCAAATGACTGAAACAAGTAAAAGGAGTAAAGAGAGTTTCTTTTAATAGTAAAAAGAATTGTTATAAATAAAATTAAAAAGGATCATTCTTTAATCCATCAATATCTCTTATTCTACACTCATTTACAGTCTCTTACAATTTTACGCTATTTCTTTTCATGCTGGTTTTCAAATACTTCTAGAAAATAAAATTGGTAGAAAAAGCAAAATTTCTTAGCTTACTTGTGTTGCTGAACCAAAAGCATGACCAAAATCAATTCCGATCATTTGTCCTGTACCTTGATGTATCATCAAATTACTTAGATGTCGATCACCAACACCCAGTATGTAATGACAAATGCATAAAACTGCATGGGAAATAGTAAAACCTGTACGTAGCACATGAAAGGCCTCGGGGGATGTACTCATTTTCTTGAAGGATTTCCTGTATGGAAGGAACAGATTATGAATTTGCTTGAAGATCGAATGCAATAATATTAAGATCATAATCTAAATTCTTAAAATTTAATGATAAATTAAAAAACTCCATCAAACTTTCTGAATCAGTCTATAACAATAATCATTTCTAATTTAGGGACAAGGCAAGCAATTTTGAGTGGAGAGGGTTAGTTCTCTTTCCAGTTCTTTTGAATGTACTGAAAGAACTGGAAAGACAAAAAAAAAAAAAAAAAAAAAAAAAAGCAACAACAATGAAAGGAGCAATAAATTCTAGTTTCTAGAATACTCAAGTAAAACACTGGTAATGGCAACAGAAACACTTTTATGCTCACTATTAAATATTTCTAATAGTGGGCACAAAAGTAATCACTGCTCTTTTTATGATACCTCAAAGAAAAATCTCATTTGGTACTGCTTAAACAAATTGTGCAATGAAAGGAGATCTTCACACTATATACAGCAAATATTGGAAATTATTATTACTATTATTGTTATTAAGTCAGCAATCTGGCAGAATGGTTAGTGGCATTTTGTCTGTCTATATGTCTTGAGTTCAGTTTTTGCCAAGGTTGACCTTGCTTTTCATCCATTCTGGGCTGATAAAATAAATGCCAATTGAGCACTTATATGTTCTTATTTACTGAAGATTTACTGAAGATATGGCGGTGCCCCAGCATGGCCACAGCTCATAAGCTGAAACTAGAATCAATCAATCAATCATATCTGCACTGGATGTGTCAGCATTATAAAATCAAAACTGCTGATAAATGGTACAAGCACCAGCCTGAGGCTGTAACTGAGAGAGAAAATGTAACTATTCTTTGGGACTTCTCAGTATGTACAGACCAGACCATCAAAGCAACTAAACCAGATATTGTTGTGAAAGACCAAAACAGTAAAGTCTATTTATTGATTGACAAGAGCATACCATGTGACCATAATATCTCGGCAAAAGAATTTGATAAGCTCAGAAAATAAAAAGATTTGCTAATTGAAATCGAAAAGTTGTGGCATCTCAAGACGGTTACAATACCAGTGATTGTAGGAGCACTTGTAATGATCAAAAAAGGAACTGAAAATTATTTAAGAATGATCCCTGGCTTACCATCCATGCAGGAAGTGCAAAAGATTGTCTTAACTGGTATGTCATACATAGTGAGAAAATCATTGTTACTGTGAATTTTCTTTCCCTTTTCCCCCTTTATTTTCTTTGTTTAGTTTTTTTTTTCTCTGTCTTTCTTCCCCTTTTTTTCCATCACATGATTTTGTAAATGGACAACTTGGTGTGTTTGTTTTCTCTGCTCTAGGTGTCAGGAAGACACTCAGCCAAAAATGGAAACAGAGGAGGAGGAGGAGGAGGAGGAGGAGGGGAAGAAGAAGAAGAAGAAGAAGAAGAAGAAGAAGAAGAAGAAGAAGAAGAAGAAGAAGACGCCGATGATGTGGCGAGCTGGAAGAATCATTAATGTGTTGGACAAAAATGCTTAGCCCTTTAAGTTTTGAGTTCGATTCCTGTTGAAGTCAACTTTGCTTTCCATCCTTTTGAGTGTCGATAAAATAAATCAAGCACTCACACAAAATTTCAGGCCTTGTGCCTATAAAGGAAGAGATTATTGTTAGTATAAAAGTGGAGTGGTTAACTATAAGAAGACCAGGCAAGTGTGAAATTGCTCTAACATTATGAAAATGTACAACATTGAATTTAAAAAGAGTAAAAGGAATATCTGACAATAAATATAGAAAGTCTATAATTTAATAAATAAATAAAGAAAAAGAAACAATTTATTAACCTTAAAAGATCCTGTGGTATTCTTGCACAAATACTTTGGTATCCTAATTCAGCGTCGGTTTTTTTACATTTCTTAAATATATTCATTATTCCTGATGCAACATATTTCTTTTTAAACTCTCTATGTCTTTCAATTGTCCTGAAATTTTAAGATAATTAGTTTGAATTTTTAATATTCTTGCATTTAACGTCCATTTTCCATGCTAGCATGGGTTGGACGGTTTGACCAGGGTCTGGGAAGCCAGGAGGCTGCACCAGGCTCCAGTCTGATCTGGCAGTGTTTCTACAGCTGGATGTCCTTCCTAACGCCAACCACTCCGTGAGTGTAGTGGGTGCTTTTTACGTGCCTGGCGAGGCTGACAACGGCCATGATCGGTTGGTGCTTTTTACGTGCCACCAGCACGGAAGCCAGTCAAGGCGGTGCTGGCATCGGCCACGTTTGGATGGAGCATTTTATGTGCCACCAGCACAGGTATCACAACTACAATATTCATTTGTTGTTCACCATTTATGTAAAATCAAGCTACATGAAAAGAAGACTGTAAATTATTCCACAAACAATTGAATAATGTTAATTTTCATTAAATAATGGTTTAATTTTCATGTAAATTTCCATGTAAATACTAAGCTCTATGTAATGTGTAGCCAAAATACAGTAGCCTGGAGTAGCAAAATATAATTAAAATTAATTTTTTTTATTGAAAAGTTGAGGTAAAATGAGCTGAGTATAATCTAATGAAATATATTATATAAATTACAAACATGGCCTGGTGGTTAGGGTGATTTTGATTCTTGGATTGGGTGGTGTTCTTGAGAAAAATACTTCTTACACACTTTGAAAACTGGGTGACCAGTCCTAGAACTTGAGACAGTGATATCCAGGTGTTAGTGATGATGATGAGAAATATAACAAAATGTAAAGGTATTATATGTTTTACAAAGAAAAGAATTGTGTATAATTGGGAAATGAATCAAACTACTTATCTGGTGGACAGTTTTCTCCACTAATATAACAGAAGATAATTCTACATCCTCTCAAAGACTGAACACAATAAAAAAATCAATTTGCTGGACATTTTCCCCTCTCCTATGCCAAAATCTATGCAAACTACATATCTCATTCCATTCTAAGTCTTATTCTCTATTTCAAATACTCTCTGGAAGGCAGTGTTTTGATAGAATCTACTCTTACACTCACCTACTTAAAATTCTGTCTTCCTCATTTCTCTAAGTTCATTTACAATCCTTCTCTCAGCTCCTCTTGCATCTACAAGCAGTTGTTTAATTATCTTATATCTTATCTTGCTTTAAGGACAGCAATCTCAGAAGTCATCAAACTTGGAGACTTTACTGAACACAACTCCTCTTAACTTTTATACTTTTTCCATACCAAAACTGTTGACAAAGAGGCTAAATATGCCACCCTTGACTGCCCGTATCAGTTAACCCTTTAGTGTTCGCATTATTCTGCCAAAATTTAATGCTTTTTATCCACATTGTTTTGAACTAATCATGCATTATCTTGTAGCTGTGAGATTTTAATGTGGTAGCTGTTAATTTTTAAAACGATATTGTAGGGTTGGTGTGAGAGACCAGATCTGGCCAGTTTGAACATAAAACAGGCAGAATACATTTGGCTGGATATGGCCGGTTTAAATGCTAAAGGGTTAATGTCTTCTACATTTCTTGCTGATCGACATACTAACTTTCCAACAGTTGGTGAGCTCTTTCTCACCTCCAAATCTATCAATCATCATCGAAAATTTTATCAGATTGACTAATGCCTAGAAGTAATATACTTCACGTTTGATGACTGCTCAAGACATGACACATTGCATTCTCTACTACAGCTAACTAGTTGAAACTCCTTGGCAGAAAATTTGCTTTTTCATACAACTAAACTGGTGACTGATAATTTCCTAAGTATGTTTCTTAATACATATGCAATGAAAGCTGATATCAACCCAAAACTGTGTGATACACTTTAAGTTAGACAGGCAAAAAAGAAAAAAAACCAAAAAAACCCCTCCAGCTTGCAGTATCTGGAGATAGTCAACTAGTATTACCAACTGGAAAGCATTTACCTACTACTGCAACACCTAAAAGATTACTACCAGTAAGTAAAAATACTTTTTGTGCATCCATCATACAACCTACAAGCTCTATCACAACCTGAATTGTAGTTACATTTTCTGGTTTCCAGTCAAAAGGGTCTCTTTTAACTTAAGATTATATATTCAATGGGCTTCTTTCAGTTTCTGTCTACCAAATCCACTTGCAAGGCTTTGGTTGGCCTGAGGCTTTAGTAGAAGGCACTTGCCCAAAGTGCCACGCAATGAGACTGAACTCAGAACCATGTGGTTGGTAAGAAAGTTTCTTACCACACAACCAAAATCCATGATATATACAAAAAAGAAAGTTGGTAGTGTTCCTTGTGCGTGTATCAGATGACAAAAGAATTCAATGAATGGTGAGATTCTGTGCTAGAACAAATCTGTTCAATCAATGCTAATATGGAATAAATACATAAATCAATTAAAATGATGATGTAAAACAGTTAAATTAATTAAAATTGATAGTGAAAAAAAAAAACAAAAAAAGATTTTACATTACTTACTCCATAATGTAATTTTCCTTTTCTTCTAAAACTTTTTGCAGAGTATCTTGAAGAGTGAGAACATTTTCAAGGCATTCAAGTAGTCCAACACTAAAAACAGTGCAAAAAAAAAATAAAACAGATTATACTAAAAAGAGACAAATATATATTTTAGAACTGGTTCAACCAGAACTCAATGCTATATTTATATCAAGGAGCAGTGGTAAGTCGGAATCTTAGCTGCCAACAAATCAAGTTTAATTTGATTTTCCAGATGAAGCCATTTCATTTCATTTATATTAGTAATGCTCAAAGGAAAGACAAATATTTCAAAGGGTACTTTGTACTGAGGGAGAAAAATGTAACTATTCTTTGGGACTTCTCAGTACATACAGATCAGACCATCAAAGCAAACAAACCAGATATTGTTGTGAAAGACCAAAGCAATAAAGTCTATTTATTGATTGACATGAGAATACCCTGTGACCATAACATTTCAGCAAAAGAATTTGATAAGCTCAGAAAATATAAAGATTTGCTAATTGAAATAGAAAAGATATGGCATCTCAAGATGGTTACAATACCAGTGATTGTAGGAACACTTGGAATGATTAAAAAAGGAAATGAAAATTATTTAAGAATGATCCCTGGATTACCATCCATACAGGAAGTGCAAGAGATTGTCTTAACTGGTACGTTACACATAGTGAGAAGAGCATTGTCACTCGTGTTTAGTTTTTTATTTTTTCTCTCTGTCTTTCTTCCCCTTTTTCTCTACCACATGACTTTGTAAATGGACAACTTGGCGTGTTTATTTTCTCTGCCATAGGTGTCAAGAAGACACTCAGCAAAAAAACGGAAACAGAATTGGAGGAAGATGAGGAGGATGAGGAGGCAGTGGATCTCTTGGCTTCTGATCTTAACTGATTGGAAGTGTTATCATCTAAATTGTTTTGCCTTGGTATAAAAGATGGGCTACAGCAAATATTCTACTCAATACCACAGATTTGCTTGTCAGTTGTTTGACCTTAACCAGTTGAGCATGTTCCTTAGTGGCTGATGATATGTGCATCTCTGATCACGAGTAGAAGTAGTGGGGGAGCATCAAGGCCATGTTTTGAGAGGAATTCTTTGAGGTTTGAATAATTCACCTCTGTAAACATGGGTGTTTCGTTCAACATCCTTAAACAACCCTTATTCAGGGACCTTTTGAGCAGGATGGGTTACTCGACCAGAAGAAAATTCTAACTGGGCCTCCACTTGCAAGGTCATGTGCTGTTTATCTTGATATGAGATCACCATGTCGTGCACATATGGTTGTGATGCATGTGCCTAGCGTACCTTTATCAGACGGGTAGTCATGATGGGTATACTGGGCTTCGTATATTTTACCCCAGTGTTATTTTGATGGCATGCACTGCTCTCTCACTCACTCAATAATGATAATAATAATAATAATAATAATAATAATGTGGTGAGCTGGAAGAATCATTAATGCGTTGGACAAAAATGCTTAGTCCTTTATGTTTTGAGTTCAAATCCTGTTGAAGTCACACATAGTGAGAAGAGCATTGCACGAGTGTTAGTTACACGACACTGGCATTGGCCACATTGCCTCCATGAGGCCCAACACTTGAAAGGTGCTTTTTACATGCCACATATGTGACACTAACAACAGCCACAACTAACACTTCACTTGGTCTGACAATTCTTCTCAAGCATGGTATATAGTCAAAGGTCTCGGTCCCTATATAATTATTATACGATTTGTTTTGAGTGCATCTACATTGTGTATCATGAATAAAAATTATTTTAAACCTTTAGCATTCAGATTACTCTGTCAAATATAATGCTTCCTTCACATTGTTTTGAAATAAGCATGCATTATCTCATAGCCTGAAGATTTTGATGATGTGATTGTTTATTTTTAGAATGACATTGTAGGGTAAGTGTGAAAATCTAGATCTGGCTGGTTTAGATGCTAAAGGGTTAAATATTTCACCTGATGCAGCTCCCCAGCTTGTCAGCATGGACAACAGATGTTAAATGATGATGGTGGTGATGATGATGACGATGATGATGATGATATCAGACCAAATTACAGAGAATAAAACATGCCAATATGGCAACATCTACTGTAAATTTTCCCCCCAAAATTTAAAGGTCAAAGTCCCTAGTGCGTACTATATATGAGGTTAAAAATGAAAAAATTTTCTAAGCATTGTTCGAGTCTCCATTTGCTGTCCGGCAATGTTTATTCAGATGCATTTTGTGATGTCGGGCGCAAAAATACCTTAAGCTAAGCCTGAAAGCAATGAAGTCATAAAAGGATCATCCATAACTTGCAGTAAGCAACATTTATTAAAATAAAAGTATTCAGAACACAGAATAACATGCAACAAAAACAATTTGTAAACATATTTACATTCCCATATAACAGTTAAGAACATCACCGTTCACCTAGCAGCTATATCCTGAGAACAGATAAGTTGAAAACTTATTTTCACTTCTCGACCAATCATACTACACTCAAAACATGTTTTTATCTATCTATCTATTTTATCTACTTCCATTTCTCCACCGTCCCTTATTTATTTTGCCCGTCTAAGTCCTCGCTCTCTCGTCTATCAACCTTTGCGTATTCCTTTATTAATTTTGCCCGTCCAAATCCTCGCTCTCTCGTCTATCAACCATCGCCATCTTGAAGTCTGTTTCTTTAGTACACTTCCGCCTTGTCTAAAAATTCCCCTTCCGGTCAACTTTACTTAAAAGGCAACCCCACACGTGCTATATCTCATTCACCTAGCAGCTATATCCTGAGTACAGATAAGTTGAAAACTTATTTTCACTTCTCGACCAATCATACTACACTCAAAACATGTTTTTATCTATCTATCTATTTTATCTACTTCCATTTCTCCACCGTCCCTTATTTATTTTGCCCGTCTATCAACCTTTGCGTATTCCTTTATTAATTTTGCCCGTCCAAATCCTCGCTCTCTCGTCTATCAACCTTCGCCATCTTGAAGTTTGTTTCTTTAGTACACTTCCGCCTTGTCTAAAAATTCCCCTTCCGGTCAACTTTACTTAAAAGGCAACCCCACACGTGCTCTATCTCATTCACCTAGCAGCTATATCCTGAGTACAGATAAGTTGAAAACTTATTTTCACTTCTCGACCAATCATACTACACTCAAAACATGTTTTTATCTATCTATCTATTTTATCTACTTCCATTTCTCCACTGTACCTTTATTTATTTTGCCCGTCTAAGTCCTCGCTCTCTCGTCTATCAACCTTTGCGTATTCGCGGTGCACCCGCCTTTGCCCACCCCCACCACCAATACCGGATATCTCTATATTTTTGCTCCATCTATACCGGATGTCGCTTCTCCCACCACCATTATAGGTGTCTAATCTTCGAACCCACCTCTTCAATACGCTATTTCACCATGCATTACCCCTCTCGTGATATCCTACGTTCTACTTGTCTAGAACCTGTCATCGTTTCTCCGAACACCCCCTTCCACTGGTGCTCCCCTATATTTCTGCCCCTCCCCCACATAAAAAGCACCATCCGAACGTGGCCGATGCCAGCACCGCCCCGACTGGCTTCTGTGCAGGTGGCACATAAAAAGCACCAACCAACCGTGGCCAATGCCAGACCCCTCTGGCACCTGTGCAGGTGGCACGTAAAAAGCACCCACTACACTCGCGGAGTGGTTGGCGTTAGGAAGGGCATCCAGCTGTAGAAACACTGCCAGACCAGACTGGAGCCTGGGGCAGCCCCTGGCTCCCCAGACCCCGGTCGAAACCGTCCAACCCGTGCTAGCACGGAAAACGGACGTTAAACGATGATGATGATGATGATGATGCGCAGAAGTGTTTGTTCGACCAGGTGCTGCTGGTTTAATTACGCATGACTCAAGTTAGAGAAGGGGTGCATATTATACACAAGGTTTAGGTTTTTCAGAGGTACAACCCACTAAAACTCCTCTGTGTATTATACTCAAGGGTGGACTATACTTGAGGATTTACGGTATGTGAATGTTGGTCTTACTAGAAATAGTAGTCAAGTCTCTTTCAAAATTTACATACTGCTATTTTAAAAAAAGATAAAAGGAACTACATATTGGATTAATGCTTAAGGATTAATGGAAAGTATGATAAAGATGATGATGATAAAGATGATGACGAAGAGGATGATAAAGATGATGACGAAGATGATGATAAAGATGATGACGAAGATGATGATAAAGATGATGACGAAGATGATGATAAAAACAAAAAAAAATGTCTTCAATGAACCATACCGTGTAGTCATTGGTATAATTTGATATGTCTTCAGCTGTAATCTCTTGGTTTGGCAGATGGAATTTTTAAAAAATATTTCATTGATGACTTCAGACAGTTGTCCAATTCTCTGGTCTTGACGTAAATCTTCTCCACATTTTACTATGAAGGGATATTCCTTTTGATTGTTACCTCGAATTATAATCTTTCTTGGCTTTTGTAATGATCTGAAGGTTTGGACCTTAAAAAAGAGAAAGAGAAAAAAAGACAATGGGTGTGAGGTTAAGAAGCTTGTTTTGCAACCAAGTGATTTCAGGTTCAGTCTCGTTGTGTGTCAACTCAAGAAAGTGTCTTCTACTATAGCCCTGGGCTGACCAATGCCTTAGGAGTGAATTAGGCTGAAAGAAACTATGTGGAACCCCATTCTGTACATATTCATTTATTTGCTTCAGTCATTAGACTGCGGTCATGCTGGAGCACCACCTATAGTTGAACAAATTGACCCTAGGACTTATTCTTTGAAAGCCTAGTATTTACTCTATTAGTCTCTTTTGCCACACCGCTGAGTTACGGGGACATAAACACACCAGCATTGGTTGTCAAGTGATGGTAGTGGCGGGGACACACAGACGTACAAACATATACACACACATACATATATGCGTGGCACCTTGGGCAAGTGTCTTCTTCTATAGCCTCGGGCCGACCAAAGCCTTGTGAGTGGATTTGGTAGATGGAAACTGAAAGAAGCCCGTCGTATATATATATATACATACGTGTGTGTGTTTGTGTGTCTGTGTTTGTCCCCCTAGCATTGCTTGACAACCGATGCTGGTGTGTTTATGTCCCCGTTACTTAGCGGTTCGGCAAAAGAGGCCGATAGAATAAGTACTGGGCTTACAAAAGAATAAGTCCCGGGGTCGATTTGCTCGACTAAAGGCAGTGCTCCAGCATGGCCACAGTCAAATGACTGAAACAAGTAAAAGAGAGTAAGAGTAGAGTATATATGACAGACTTCTTTCAGTTTCATTTACTACATCCACTCACAAGGCTTTTGTCGGCCCGAGGCTACAGTAGAAGACACTTGCCCAAGGTGTCACGCAGTGGGACTGAACCTAGAACCATGTGGTTGGTAAGCAGGCTACTTATCACACAGCCACTCCTGTGCCATAGGTTTTATTTTTATTAATATTTAGTAGAAGTAACAGAGCGACTCAAGGTTCAAGAGTTTTGTGATGTCTGGCCCGGTTAAGAGTACCCCTGATGTGTCCGGTGATATGATATGCTTGAGAAGACCTGTTGAGTCATGTAAAACCAATATTGTAGCTGTGGCCTGTGCCCCTGACAGGCTCCTGTGCCGGTAGCACGTAAAAAGCACCATCTGAACACGGTCACTCCCAGTTCGGCCTGACTGGCTCCCATGCTAGTGGCATGTAAAAAGCACCATCCAAACGTGGCTGATGCCAGGTCTCCCTGACTGGCCCTCATGCTGGTGGCATGCAAAAAGGACCATCTGAATGTTGTCAATGACAGGTCCACCCGACTAGCTCCTGTGCCAGTGGCACATAAAAAGCAACCACTACACTCTCAGAGTGGTTGGCATTAGGAAGGGCATCCAGCTGTAGATCAAATTGGAGCCTGGTGCAGTCGCTGGCTCTCCAGACCTCTATCAAACCGTCCAATCCATGCCAGCACGGAAAACATGTTAAACGATGATGATGATGATGTTATATCATCATCATTTAATGTCCGTTGTCCATGCTGGCATGTTGAAAGGCTGCACCAGACCCCAGTCTGATTTGGTATGGTTTTCTATGGCTGGGTGCCCTTCCTAACACCGATGGGTGTCATTTGCGTGACACCGGTATCTGCCACAACTGCGATTTTGCTCGGCTTGATGGGTCTTCTTCTTAAGAACGACATAATGCCAAAGGCCTTGGTCATTGCCTCGTGAGACCCAACACTCAAAAAGAACTTTGCTTCTATGAGGCCCAACTTTCAAAAGGAACACAGCCACACTGTCCCTGTGAGGCCCAACACTCGAAAAGTGTTCTTTACATGCCACCAGCACAGGTACCAGTTACCATGACTATGATTTCACTTGGCTTGACAAGTCTTCTCAAGCACAGCACATCGCCAAAGGTCTTGGTCACTAGTTATTGCCTCTGTAGGGCCCAAAGTTTGAGGAGCATGCTTCACCACTTTGTCCCATGTCTTCCTGGGTCTATCTCTACCACAGGTTCCCTCCACTGTTGGAGATCAGCACTTTTTTATACAGCTGGCAGTTGATGGAGTTTATTTTCTACACATTTTCAGTGTTTATTGTACCTGTGCATCTTCCACATACAACAGCTTGTTTTCCTGTTAACTCTCCTCTTATATTGCTGCAAATCTTATGTGTCCAAAGCTTACACCAGGTGCATCTTATGGAGTTTCTACCTACACCTTTTCTACAGATCAAGCAAGGCCATCTACCTGAAGGAATTTGTGATTTGTCTGCTTCCGTTCTCACTAAGTCTTTGGTTTTTGCTAGGTTAACTCTAAGGCCCTTTGATTCTAGACCTTGCTTCTATACCTGGAACTTCTCTAGTTCAGGTTGTGATTCAGCTATTAGAGCAAAGTCATCAGCATAGAGGAGCTCCCAGGGGTAGCCTGTCTTGAATTCCTCTGTTATTGCTTGGAGGACTATGATGAACAAGACAGGGCTGAGCACTGATCCTTGGTGAACCCCTACTTGTACCCTGAATTCTTCGCTGTACTCATTGCCAATTCTCACCTTACTGGTAGCATCCCTGTACATAGCTTGTACAGCTCTCACCAACCGCTCGTCTATCCTAGTTTCTGCACTGACCACCAGAAAAGAGATTGGGGGACCCTGTCAAAGGCTTTCCCCAAGTCAACAAAAGCCAAGTACAGAAGTTTATCTTAGGCTATGTATTTCTCTTACCATTTCCTCATCAGAAATATAGCATCAGTGGTGCTTCTCCCTGGCACAAAACCAAACTGCATCTCAACTAAGCTAACTCTCTCCCTAATTATTTGAGCTATGGCTCTCCCCGTAACTTTCATTACCTAGTCCAGCAATTTGATACCTCAATAATTATTTCTCTCTAAAGCATCACCTTTACCTTTGTAGCAGTTGACTATGGTGCTGCTACACCAGTCATTGGATATGACTCCTTTGTGAACCACCTGATTTACAATACAGGTGACTAGACCATAACCCACACTGCCAGATATTTAAAGCATCTTAGCGGTGATTCCTGATGGGCCAGGTGCTTTTTCTGTCTTGATATCCTTAATTGCTTTATCTACCACGGAACTGTCAATTATATGATTATATATATATATATGAAGGGATACTGAAAAGTTTCTGGCTTTAAGGGTACTGTGAAATGTTTGGATGGCGGCTCAACCTTCTGAGTTCTTTTACAGGGATTAGAAAAACTGAAAGATCGCTGCAATAAGTGTGTGAAACCGAGAGCGGAATATGTTGAATAAAATTATAATTAACTGATCCACTTAGATTTTCTGTTACTCAACGCCAGGAGCTTTTCATACATTACATTAACCCCAGAACTTGACTAGTAGTTTATTTTATTGATTCCAATGGAATAAAAGGCAAAGTTGACTTTAGTGGGGGTTGAACCCAGAATGTAATGAGCCAGAAGTAATACCTATTTCTTTACTACCCACAAGGGGCTAAACACAGAGAGGACACACAAAGACGGACAAACAGATTAAGTCGATTATATCGACCCCAGTGCATAACTGGTACTTAATTTATCAACCCCGAAAGGATGAAAGGCAAAGTCGACCTCGGTGGAATCTGAACTCAGAATGTAACGGCAGAAGTAATATCACTAAGCATTTTATCCAATGTGTTAATGATTCTCCAAGCTTGTTACCTTAGAAAAGTAATTAGTAGACCATAAACATAAATTGAATAGTATAAGGAAATATGAAACGAAAGAAAGAAAACTGTTTTCTCTTCACAAATGAGAAAAACATTAAGGCACAAATAAAGAGTTAAGAAAGAAGTTATAAATAAGGCAATCATCCTTTGACCCATTTTCATTTTACTTCTATTATCATTCACTTATTTCCTGTTTGCCATTTAACAACCTTCTGCTTCCACACTGTTCTTATTAGCATAATCGAAAATCAAAACAGTTTAATATATGGATGTTATAATAGTGATTTCTTTTGGCAAGGTTAACATTTTGAAAATGAATGTGGAATCATTAAGTCTCTCCTTATTATATTCCTAGTACTTTTATCATTGATCATAGAGTAAGTTTGAATTTAGAACTAAAAGAAATCAAATAGGATGTATTAACCATAGGTGAATCTTTTGGTTTTTCAGCCTGTCAGAAAAGGTAGCCAAAATACCCTTAACGTACAACTACCATCTTTAAAACGATATCGAAAATTACATTGGATAATGTAGTATTAGAGATATAACATCTATACAAAAAACAAAATGGGAGCGGGTTATTCTTTTGATCATAGGTCTGCTTAATAAAGGCTGACCTAGGAGTAAATATTAAGAACAATCTAAAATAAAATATTTCAATAACTTACCTGTTGGTCAAAGCCAGAGATTTTTATATGATATTCTAGTAAAGGTTTACTAAATCCATGATACTGACCTAGAAAATAAGATCAATAGTGCATTATAATAAAGCTGGATTTAAAAAAAAATCACAATGATGGTTTATTATATATAACAAGTAGGGAACCTGCAACCTTCGAAGTCCTTAAAACAGGATTCATTATAGGACCAGGGGTAGTCTTGGGTGAGTTGGTATCAAAAGGGTTACATTTTTCAATTAAACCCATTCAATACAATCAACTGAAAAACTTAAAACACATACAAGGAAATAGTATTTAACACTTTAATACTCAGAGTACTCCATCAAATTTAATGCTTTTTGATTCACACTGTTTTGAAGTAACCATGCATTATCTTGTAGCTTTAAGATTTTGATGATGTGGTTGCTTATTTTTAGAATGACATTGTAGGGTAGGTGTGAGAGGCTGAATATGGCCAGTCTGAACATAAAACAAGTAGGATATTTGGGCCGGAAATGGCCGGTTTAAATATTAAAGGGTTAAATTGCCACACACGGAAGACCCTCCTTCACAGCAGAAGTGTTAAGGACACTTCACCTGGTGAAGAGGATTGGTTTGCAAGAGTCCTGTGCCAGTGTCAGATAAAAAAACATTTGTGTTGATGCCACATAAAAGTGCTCATGTTGGCACCATGTTAAAGCACCCAGGACATACTGTAAAGTGGTTGGTGTTAGGAAGGGCAACCGCTGTAGAAACTAAACCAAATCAGAATGGAACCTGGTGCAGCTCACCAGCTTTGGACAAACAGTCCAACCCATAAAGAATAGTTAAAAAAAAACACCTTTTCTTCTCCAATAAATATTTTTCAAATAAAACCATTCAAACCATCCAACTGAAAAATTCCACACACGCACGCACGCACGCGCACACACACACACACACACACACACACACACACACACACACACACACACACACACACAGAATAAAATTACTTAAAATAAACAAATATAAACACATACCTATTTCTTTACTACCCACAAGGGTCTAAACACAGAGGGGACAAACAAGGACAGACAAATGGATCAAGTCGATTACATCGACCCCAGTGTGTAACTGGTACTTATTTAATCGACCCCGAAAGGATGAAAGGCAAAGTCGACCTTGGCAAAATTTGAACTCAGAATGTAACGGCAGACGAAATACGGCTACGCATTTCGCCCAGCGTGCTAACGTTTCTGCCAGCTTGCATATAAACACATACCACCAACCCACCAATGTACCATAAATAAATGAATAACCCCCCACCACCCACCGTCAGTTACAAGAAATATTATCCCACAGATATAACACATACAACCAATGAAATACCTAATGAACAAACACAAGTGCCAGACCACCCACATACATCAATATACATATACACACCAATACGGAGTCATATCAGTTTCACCTAAAGTTTACTGTGGTATGAACCTTGAGTTGCAGGACAAACTCTCAGCTTTAGTTTCAAGAGGCATTATATGCAGTGTGCAAGAGAGAAGAAAGTGCAGGTATGGTCAGGTGATGCATATGGAGGAGGACAGCAGCATAAAGAATTGCTAATCTCTAATTGTGGAAGAAACCTGTGGAAGTGGTAGACCCAGGAAGACATGGGACAAAGCATGGGACGAATCTAAGTAGAGACTTCAAACTTAAAATCTTCAAAGCCACAGTTGAACCAATTCTACTATATGGCTCAGAACATTGTGGGAAGATGTTTTTTTTTTCCTTCAATTTCTGCAATTTCAACCAATAACGATTGAAGAAGCTTGAGAGGCGGTTGGATGGAACTTACACTTGCCTCCTTATGAGAGCTCAAAATCTCTCGTGGAAGCGTCATCCAACCAAAATACAAATATATGGAAAACTACCACCTGTATCATCTCTTGTGAAAGGTAGGAGAGTCCAGTTTGCTGGACATTATTGTAGAGCTGAAAACGAGGTAATTTCTACTCTTCTCCTCTGGAAGCCATCTACTCGCGATACCAGAGGGCGCACGCTCTCCTACCTTGATGTAATCTCTAAGGATACAGGCATCCAGCAACAGGATCTCCGTAAAGTCTGGCGTAGCATGGTAAATTCCATTGTCTCAACCACGGTCAAACAATGATGATGATGGGACAATGCGGTGAGAAAGGATCTTCAGATATTGAACCTCAACTGAGAAGTTAAGGGACTGAGATCTTTGGCAATTTGTTGTGGTTGAGAAGACACATCAAGCTATATAAAATCGTGGCCATTCAGACATACAAGCATGTCCTTATGGCTATAACTCTCCTCTCCTTCCCCTCACACACACACAACTCTGTCCTCTGGCAAAACTCACTGACTATCATCTGTGGGATGATGTCAGCACCTGGGGAGCTGACCGGAACTTGGGGCTGACCGGAAGGGGCAGCAGTGATGCGTGCGCAGGTAGGGTGGCATTCGGCCTTTCGATCGCGGTCGCCGAGCGAGGAAGTCGGGTCAGCACATTGTTAAGGTTGGGAGAAGCAGCTGCTATTTCTAGCGTTTTGGGTCGGGCTGTGTTGAAGGATCCATTACCGCTGAAGGGTCTCCATCTGAGTGAAGAGAAGGTAGGTGCCTTTATTTTGAATCTCTCGCATACACCACATCATCTTCCCCAGAACTGCAGGTCCCTCCAGTTTCCTCTTAACATCACTTGCTATCTATAAATATCTCCTCTATCCCATCTGTGCTACTTATGCTCCCCACCCCACTGTTCCCTGTGGGTAGGCCTTCTCTTTTTCACTGTCTCTATCTTTTTCTCTCTCTCACTCCCATGTCCCTCTGGTTCCTTATCCTACTGGGGTAGCCAAGTATCTTGTTTGTAGTAAGACAGCTATCATTGACACTCTACCATACTCCAACCTGTGGAGGCACATGGCCTAGTGGATAGAGCAGCGGACTCACGGTTGAGGGATCGTGGGTTCGAATCTCAGACAGAGCGATGTGTGTGTTTATGAGTGAAACACCTAAGCTCCACATGGCTCTGGCAGAAGGTAATGGCGAACTTCTGCTGACTCATTTGCCACAACTTTCTCTCACTCTTTCCTCTTGCATCTTGCAGCTCACCTGCAATGGACCGGCGTCCCATCCAGGTGGGGAACCTATATGCCAAGGAAACTGGGAAACCAGCCGTTATGAGCCAGGCATGGCTCGAGAAGGAACAAGCATACATACATACTCCAACATCTCACTTAGCACACGACCACTTCTTTCAGTTTCTCTCTTATCAATTGAGGTGTCCTTGTCTTGTAAGGCACTTGGTGGCCCCATAAGTACTGGTTCCATGTAAAAAGCACTCATGTCAGTGCTATGTAAAAGGCACCAATGCTGGCACTACATAAAGTGCACACATGTTGGTACTACATAAAAAGCATCCATATTGGCACAATGTAAAGAGCACTTGTGCTGGCACCACATTACAAGCACCCATGCCAGGCCAGATGGGAGCACCCAATACACTTTATAAAGTGGTTGGCATTAGGAAGGGCATCAAGCCATACAAAACAATGCCAAAACAGATGACTGGGACCTGAATGGCCCTTCAGCTGGCCAGTTCCTGCCAAACTGTCCAACCAATACCAGCATGGAAAATACACGTTAAATGATGACGGTGGTGATGATGATGATACTCTACACCATGTACTGAGCATTCCATTTATTTTACATTAAGCAATGTATATATATATATATACACACAGTAGTACCTCAGTTTTCAAACAACTCTGAGCATGAATAAATTATGCTTTATATATATGTATATTTTCTTTCCTCCACCTCACTTTCTATTTTGTATCACATCGAAACTAACTATGACTTAACTTTCCTCTCACACCGTCTCCAATGAAGGGATATTATTAATTAATATCCTAGAAACAGCTGTAAGACCTTCTATCTATAAATGCTCATATATCTATACAGCCTTGGTTTTTTTATCTTATCACGCAAAAAATTCTCATATAAAGCATAATTTATTTGTGATCAGAGTTGTTTGAAAACAGAGACACTATTGTATATATATATATATATATAGAAAAAATATATATAGGCGCAGGAGTGGCTGTGTGGTAAGTAGCTTGCTAACCAACCACATGGTTCCGGGTTCAGTCCCTCTGCGTGGCATCTTGGGCAAGTGTCTTCTGCTATAGCCTCGGGCCGACCAATGCCTTGTGAGTGGACGTGGTAGACGGAAACTGAAAGAAGCCTGTCATATATATGTATATATATATAGGTGTGTGTGTGTATATGTTTGTGTGTCTGTGTTTGTCCCTCTAGCATTGCTTGACAACCGATGCTGGTGTGTTTACGTCCACGTCACTTAGCGGTTCGGCAAAAGAGACCGATAGAATAAGTACTGGGCTTACAAAGAATAAGTCTCGGGGTCGATTTGCTCGACTAAAGGCGGTGCTCCAGCATGGCTGCAGTCAAATGACTGAAACAAGTAAAAGAGTAAAAGAGAGTAAAGAGTATATAACAAAAGACAAATGAATTATTTGAAACAGCAATATAGTAAATTTGATTAAGGTGCATTTATAACTAACCAGGAATTTCCAAAGTATCAAGCAAAGGGTCAAAATTAGCCATCCAAGAACTGAATTCTTCAAGTGCCTTTGGTTCTTTAAGCTTCTGTTTTTCAAGCTTTTCCTTTACGACTAAAAGTTGCTTTTGAAGTTCCTAAATAACGAAAACAAAACAATAGTGTGCATTGCAATAATAAAAAAGTAGTTTAGTCTTCTCCATTCTTCTCACAATATATCACTGCATAAATATGATCATCATCATCTATCTATATATAAACTGCAAAATGTCTGTGTGTGTGTGTGTGTGTGTGTCCTTTATAGAAATCCACAATTTTTCAGTTAGAGGGCTCGCACTTTCTATGGTCATTCAAAACCGTCCAAGGGTGGTCATGCATATCTTTACATTTCCCCAGTCACCCTGCAAAACCATTAAAAAATCAACAGAAGTGACTTTTTTGTGAATTTTCTATCCAAAACCCAATCAAAATGCCTGAAACTTGATACGCCACTTGAATGCCAGCTAGCTGTATGTGATTGGTCAGAGATTTGGACAGTACTCGTGTGTATGTGCGCACGTACGCAGCTGTATATGCATGCACTAGCACTATGACCTGGCGTTGCCGGGTCATAGTGCTAGTCAATATTATTACTACTTCCATCCCTATCGTTGTCTGTCTTTTGATATAAACAGAAATGCAGTGTATGTCTGCCAGATAACTCTGGTTAGAATGCCAAATGCATAAATAAGAAGGTCTGGTAAATATTTATGAGCTCCAGTGAATGTATAACTAGATAAACTGCTTGAAAGCTCATCAAATTGGCTGTGTCTATAATCCAGAGAGCTAACTTTGATACACAATAAGCTGCACTGATTATACCCAAGAATTCATATTAAGGGTACACATATCTTTGAAATTCTCAGCTACTTACTTCAAAAAAACACAGAGTGGAAGGTAAAATGCAGCAAAAATGTGTTAAAAAAATATATGAGAAACAAAAATATAAACCAATATCTCTATAAATATGTAAAAAATATATAAGAAATATAAGTAAAAAGTATAGAGGGATAAAAAACTTGTATGTGGACACAATATAAAAGGCAAGTTCTATCTGTGATCTCAGGAGGACCAAAAACGTAACAAATATTTAGCCACATGTGGACATGTCCACATGTGGATAAATATTTCTTATATATTTTTTACATATTTATAGAGATATTGGTTTATATTTTTATTGCTCACTAGCAGTATCGCCCGGCGTTGCTCGGGTTTGTAAGGGAAATAATTATATAAGCATTTTTAGAGATGTAAAGTATAATAGCCATCTCAATATGGCTAACCACAAAGGGGGAGGGGTGTTACTGTAGCTTTTTACGTTCTGAGATTTAATAATAAATTTTAGAGAGTTACTTCCCTTATATATGTCAAAAATGGATTAAAAATGGGAAAAATTGATGGTAAATTTTTTTTTAAATCGTAGACTCATCGTAGACGCGCGCTAATACCCAGACGGTCTCGATATGAATCACGACTATAAGATACCCGGTTTTGGTTAAACTGCACCGCAAAATGTGGGAGTAGTTAGGAATCTAAATCGTAGGAGACAGACACACAACCTCACTTTTATATATAAAGATTTCCTCTATTTACATAATATTGAGGTCTCTTTCTTTCTTTTGTTATCTTACTGTTTTTACCAATATACATATATATATATATATATAAATATATATATAGTTACAGAGATGTACTTGCATAGCAAGTGACTTGATCTGAGATTGTGTGCTGGAACGAAAACAGTTGCAGCGTTGAAGGTGTTTATAAGCCATTTAAGAAACACACAAAAACCGTTAGATTCACTTCAACATTTAAATTTAATTTGTCAAAATATTTTCGTCGCTTTGAGACCGCGACCTGTTAGCACGATTTTTTGTCAGTGAACAGGTCGCGGTCTCAAAGTGACGAAAATATTTTGGCAAATTAAATTTAAATGTTGAAGTGAATGTAACGGTTTTTGTGTGTTTCTTAAATGGCTTACAAACACCTTCCACGCTGCAATATATATATATACACACATATATATATATATGTATGTATGTATGTATGTGTGTATATGTGTATGCATGTATGTGTGTGTGTGTGCGTGTCTGTGCTTGTGATTGTCCTCCACCACTGCTTGACAACGAATGTTGGTTTGTTTACATCCCTGTCACCTAGTGGTTTGACAAAGGAAACAGATAGAATAAGTACAATGCTTACAAAAATAAAACTGGAGTTGATTCATTAAACTACAATTCTTCAAGGCATTGCCCCAGCATGGCCACAGAGCAATGGCTGGAAAAAGCAGAAGAATAAAAGAATTGAGGGGGACCTCTACATGGTAGCTAGACCTGGTAGAAATAGCAGCAAAATTTCCCCCAAATCACACCTTACTGTCTTATCTATGTATATATGTATGTATGAGCCTATGAGGGAGACCCCTACATGGCAGCTAGACATGGTAGAAATAGCAGCCAAATCTCCCTCAAATCACACCTTACTGTCTTATCTTTCTGCTACTTGGATATAGGTGTTATATTCGTCTAAAAAAACTTTCCTGTCACACACTCACGCACGCACACGCACGCACACACACACACACACGCACCGTCACACACACACGCGCGCGCACACACACACACACACACGCACGTTAGCTTACAATTTTATTTATATATTTGCGTGTGTATGTGTGGAAAGAGGAAGTGGGAGGCAGAGTGAAAGAATCACTCACTACAGTAAGTGAATTAGTTTCATTTTATTCGTTGCCCACTGTGTGTGTGCGTTTGCGTGTGGTGTAAACCAGGCTAAGAAAAGCATTTGACACACACACCAGAATGTGAGTTTTCTGTAAATTTTGCTTAATTGGAGTTTAAATTTTAAAAACTGGACCTGGCATGACGCGATGCATTGTACTCTTAAAAATGCCAGGTAAATTGTAATTGAAGAAATCCTATATTGTAGATTTGTATAACTCCCAAAGGGAGGCAGATAAAATCTGCCTTTTATAATAAGAGATATATTTTTCAACACATTTTTTCTGTATTTTACCTTCCACCCTGCATTTTTTCTTGTGCATGTGCATATATAGACGTGTTTATGGAATTTTTTGTGTACACATGTGTGTGTGTGTGTGTGTGCATGTATGCGGGTATGTATATATATATTTTTTGGCATACGTGTGGGTGCGCATGTTTGTGTTTCAAGTAAGTGTGGATGAGCATATGCACACGTATGTGGGTGTACGTGCACGTATGTGTGTGTATGGACATGTGCGCTTACGTGATTGCTATGAGCATTTTTACTCCTTTACTTTTTACTCCCTCCCCTTATTTAGCGGTCATTCTAATGGCTCTTTTGCCTTAATAAAGGTCAATCAAAGAGTAATTTTCCTTTGTTTAACAGTCATTTTCATAGCATTTTTTGATGGCCCGATAACTGAAGAGATGCCGGTGTGGACTTCTGCCCTGACATCCAAAACTTGGAGTTTTATCGTAGCTACCAAATAATTGTCACATATTATATTTACAGATATATATATATACACACAGTTCATAGATGAGAATCAGATATTCTTTGTATAGAATACACTTTGTAGTGCTCAAGAGATTTAAACTTGAGTGGGTAAAGACATAAATGTATGGATAAGCAAGTTAGACAGATCAATAGATTAACACCTCAAATATAAGATCTCTTCCCTGAAGGTGGGAGTTCATCTCAGTCTATGATGGAATTAATCTACAAGCATTATTCTGGGACTTGAGCCCCCAGAAACAGCTGTTGGAGACCTTTTTATATGTAAACATATATACTTTATTGTATTTCATGTATTTAATATACTTTATAAATTGATCTCTCTAACTTGCTTATCTTTACATTTGCTTTATATATATATATATATATATATATATATACATATATATTTTATCCAATATAAATTTTATCCTATATTAGATATATATATATATATATATATATCTAATATAGGATAAAATTTTTCGAAAAAACTACCTTTAAAGGTTAAATTTATAAACAATTTATAAGTAAGGGCATATTTTGGCATTAGAAATTTTTTCTTTTGCCCTTACTTATAAATTGTGTGTGTATATATATATATATATATATATATACACATGACAGGCTTCTTTTAGTTTCTCTCAACCAAATCCACTCCACTTACTATAGCTTTGGTTGGCCCAAAGCTATAGCAGAAGACACTTTACCAAGGTACCATGTAGTAGGACTGAACCCAGAACCATGTGGTTGGGAAGCAAGCTTCTTACCACACAGCCACACCTGCACTTCTTTAACAGAGAAATACCTTCCGTAATAATAGCAGCATTATTCTCAACTTTTACATTGAAATACTTCTAATTTTGATTCAGCTGGTTTACCTGTTTGTTCATCTTATTTATCTTGGAACCATCTTTTCCAAATGAATTAACAAATAAAGAGTGGAAATTCTGAAAAATATTTAAATAATATTTAAATAGTAAACAAGGAAGAGAATATTTTCAAAATGATGTTTTAGATGGATACTTTTATATATTACTAAAGGTCTTGTGAATACTTGTCACAAACACACAGACACACACACAAACTTGGTGATATATGTCAGATACTAAAACATATTCACATGTGTGATGTATAAGTCCTTCTATGGAGATGTTGTCAAATTTGACATAATTATGATAATTTGGATATTTTCATAAGACAGGCATGAAAACAGAAAAGGACATCATTGCATATGAAGCTTTTTCATGTACCAAATATATATCATACCTCGCCTGGCCCCCGTGCCGGTGACATGTAAAAGCACCATCCGTTTCGTGGCCGTTTGCCAGCTCTGTCTGGCCCCCGAGTTGGTGGCACGTAAAAGCACCATCCGTTCGTGTCCGTTGCCAGCCTCGCATGGCCCCGTGCCAGTGACACGTAAAAGCACCATCCGTTCGTGGCCGTTTGCCAGCTCTGTCTGGCACCTGTGCGGGTGGCACGTAAAAAGCACCCACTACACTCACGGAGTGGTTGGCGTTAGGAAGGGCATCCAGCCGTAGAAACACTGCCAGATCTGACTGGGCCTGATGAAGCCTTCCAGCTTCACAGACCCCAGTTGAACCGTCCAACCCATGCTAGCATGGAGAACGGATGCTAAATGATGATGATGATGACACATCTCAAGCTATTTATTAAACACTTTCCTTTCTTTATTTTCTCCCACCTAAGAGAGCAAGGTTAGGTGACAAAGAAAGAGAAAGTGTGAGAAAATGAGTTACAAAAACAGTGTAGAAAAAATAAAGAAAAGGATAACAGGAGGAAGTAAACTAAACGTCAGTACTCTTTCATCTTCCCACAATGTTTTCAAATCAAATGATGATCATGTACATAAAAATAGGTGCATAACTATTATTTTGTCTGCATTTTTAATTACAATTTCATCTTTTACAAACTGAAACAGCAATAAAACAGTACTCTTCTAGTGCTTTCATTATTGATGACACATTACTTGGATCTTTTCGGTTTGAATGGCAGTTTTTTCTAGCGGTGTCATATGAAATTGTCACCCATAATTATGACCCTAGTATCAATCTATTGCATTTCAATCTGGGTTAGGGGAAGGGTACCCTTTTTTTCTTCAGAAATGTAAATAAACCCAATCTGTTTCTTAAATGAGGGACATATTCATACGGCACAGAATGCTTTCACCTCAACAGACATCATTGATTGGTTGAAATTGCAGAAATTGAAGAAAAAAAAAAACAAATATTTTACAAACTATAGAATTTTCTCAATAAAGCCAAGAGAAAAAGATGTTTTATAAACACATTTTACCAGTATACGAAGTTTAAAAGTGTTTAGTTACGTGGAAATTATTTTTAAAAACTGCCGGTCAAACCGAAAAGATCCCATTACTTCCTTTATCTTACTCTTATACAATAGAACTTTATGTCTGTTAGTATAGTGTATTTTGTTTTTCGTGGTGATGGTGGGGCTACTAACTTCTTGCTGTAAATTTTTTCCTCTATGTTTCATTGTTATATATAAAAAAGTGATTGTTTTATTTAAAGAAAAGTTCAAAAGATTTTATTACTAAAAATATTAGGAATATTTTAGTAATATTATAGTCATATGAGTAATATTTTTATTACTTCTACTTGAAGAAACAGTAAAAGAAAGAAAACTCATTAATCCAAAGAAACCCAAAAGAAAATGACAAAATTGTTTTGTGATGAAATAAAGTACTAACAAGAGACAACTACAAACTGCTTCAATGAAACAAAATTTTCTTTGAATATTTGTAAATTAGGTATTTAAGGTAAAATTGATTTATAATTACCTCAGTAAATTTCTGATAATAAGGGCTAACATTTTCTTCAAAGAGAGATGAGCACATGTCCTTATAAAGTTCTATGACTTCCTGCTTTTTTGGGTTAGTCTTTGAATACAATTGTAGGGCATTTTTAAACCAATCCTGGAAATATTAAATCTTATTTTCATTTGAATACTCTCAAATAAAAATTAAAGACAAAAAATAACAATTTGATAAAATTTGAACTAAATCTGCAAGAAAATGAGACACTATAGAATTTATCTGAGAAGACTGTTGATACTAAAATGGATAAACGGCTAAAGCAATATCAAAATGCAGGAGGCATATACTATAACAATAACAGCAACAACAAGCTTCTTGTGGTTGCAAATGAGATGCATTTCACCATTCCATGCCACAGCAGGAATATCTGCCCTCCATTAGCTTTGGTAAGTCCCTAATTTCATGCCAATAACAGCATAAATGAATGGTCTTTGTCCTATATTAGGGCATAGAAGTCTCCAAAATATAACATACAAGGAGATTCACAGCCATATTCGAACCATCTCTACCATTGTTGCTCAATGCACAGTGAGCGTGGCTGGTCACATGCTGAATACCAAACCATAGGATATTTTCAATAATGTTTTTGGATATTCTAAGTATTCTACAACATTGATCACAGTAGCTTCACAGCAGAATGTAGCTATTTAAAACAAGTTATACTCTGTAAGCCTGAAATGGCAAAATCGAAATCAAATTCGATGACTGGCATCCGTGCTAGTGGAGTGCTAAGAGTACCATATGTGTGAGACCGTTGCCAGAGCAACAAGCTGGCCTCCATGTCGATGGTAAGTTAAAAACACCATTCGAGCGTGATCATTACCTGTGTTCCTTTACTAGCACTTGTGCTGGTGGCACGTGAAAAAAACATTCCAGCGAGGTCGTTGCCAGTGCTGCTGGACTGGCTCCTGTGCAGGTGGCACATAAAAAGCACCATTTGAGCGTGGCCATTGCCAGTACCGCCTGACTGGCCCTTGTGCCGGTGGCACGTAAAAAGCACCCACTACACTCTCGGAGTGGTTGGCATTAGGAAGGGCATCCAGCTGTAGAAACTCTGCCAGATCAGATTGGAGTCTGGTGCAGCCATCTGGTGCGCCTGACCTCAGTCAAATCGTCCAACCTATGAAAGCATGGAAAGCGAACGTTAAACGATGATGATGATGAATAAATTTTGTGTTCCATACTCTGATATAAAATTCTATTTCTCAATTTAATATTTATTCTCAAGCTAAGAACCATAGAGTAACAAGTTAGTTATTGCTCAACTGAGTCACTGCACCTGATTTGGACATCCAGAGTAATTTCTATTTTTAAGCTCTTTGGAAAAAACACGAACATTACATCATTGTATTTTTCTCTTGTCTTATAATGATTAATTCCTTGTCTGTATACTAAGAAAGTGCTGTGAGCTTGTAGAGAACCAAGGCAATGACTTTGGCTTTCCATATCAAGACTATTTTACTTCTAAGTGTTAATTGAAATGAAACTGGAAGTGGTATAATTACCCCACTACCCTATTCTCTTTGTTAGATAAATCTAAGATCTTGTGTCTATACTTGAAATTAGTGTTATTTCAATTCTAAAAATACAAGAATCATTAGATTCCGTTTAATTAGCAACTTCAAAAAAAGAGGTTTATTTCTAAACTGTTGGTCAACAGTTACAAATAGCCAAACTGGAAATGGATCTTGTAAAAAGGCCTTCCATTTGAAATGGAGGTGTGACTAACCTACACCAGGAGGCGCAATGGCCCAATGGTTAGGGCAGCGGACTCGCGGTCGGAGGATCGTGGTTTCAATTCCCAGACCGGGTGTTGTGCGTGTTTATTGAGCGAAAACACCTAAAGCTCCACGAGGCTCTGGCAGGGGGTGGTGAAAACCCCTGTTGTACTCTTTCGCTTCAACTTTCTCTCATTCTTTCTTCCTGTTTCTCGTCCCTGACTTCCTACGCAACCGCTGAGCCTTGATGCGCATTCATCCATCCATCAATGCTCTCGGTGTTGGGGTTGACCTGCTCTCTCTTCTGCGGGTCTTACAAATAGCAAAGGACCACGTTTCGGACTTCTCCCATCTTGCAAGCTCTGGGACGAAGACCGTTCGCTCAACAGCAACAGCAACCTACAGCAAGTTACAAGGTACTAGTGGAAGCTGGACTCACCGGCAAAGCCTATTACAGCTAAAGCAGATGGTTCAATAACATTAGTTTGGCACCACAGACCACTGTGATTTAGGAAAAGTTCAACTGATTGACTGATAATTTATTGCAAATCCTATCAGCATTTTCCAAATCTTCTGCGGGTCTTACAAATAGCAAAGGACCACGTTTCGGACTTCTCCCATCTTGCAGGCTCTGGGACGAAGACCGTTCGCTCAACAGCAACAGCAACCTACAGCAAGTTACAAGGTACTAGTGGAAGCTGGACTCACCGGCAAAGCCTATTACAGCTAAAGCAGATGGTTCAATAACATTAGTTTGGCACCACAGACCACTGTGATTTAGGAAAAGTTCAACTGATTGACTGATAATTTATTGCAAATCCTATCAGCATTTTCCAAATCCAGTTTTGTAAGTTAAAGTAAACAAGTTTGAAATACTGCATGAAAATTTTACCTTGAAGACGTTAAGTGGTTCTGCAAAACTTTCCAAGGAGCTGATGAAAGTAAATACTTGTGGCAGTGTTTTTGAGTTCAAACGACATGATAACCTGACAAATACCAGAAAAAAGGAGAAAAAGAAAACATGGTAAATTGAAATTACTTGTTAATGATACACTCACAATGTTGTATTCACTTTCCTTCTCATTTCTTTATTGCCCGCAAGGAGCCAAACATAGAGGGGACAAACAAGGACAGACAAAGGGTCAAGTCGATTAGATCAACCCCGGTGCGTAACTGGTACTTAATTTATCAACCCCGAAAGGATGAAAGGCAAAGTTGACCTTGGTGGAATTTGAACTCAGAACGCAGTGGTGGACGAGATACTGCAAAGCATTTCACCCGGCGTGCTAACGTTTCTGCCAGCTTGCCACCTTACTTTCCTTCTCATTTAATAAACTGACACTATACACATTGGTATATGTGCCTCTCCCCCACATACACATACATACACACCTGAGGAAAAGTTGCTGAATGATCAAAACTACCTGAGGTTACCTTGCTCAAAACTAGTAAGAAAAAGGAAAATTTCTTTTTGTTCTAGGGTAATGCATATTTATTCATTACAATGGCCTACTACCTATAACGGTTAAATAGTGTTAACAACAATAACAACAGCAAGAGCAACAGCAGCTGCCATTTATCGTCCACTTTTCCAAAGGTCAGATGGAATTTACTGATGAAGATTTTCTGTCTGGATGCCTTTCCTTGTTTTCAAGCAAGGCAATATTCAATCATTATGTGATGTCAAGACAGAAGTACATAGAAACACACACACACACACACATATGGCAGACTTCTTTCAGTTTCCTTCTATCAAATGCACTCATAAGGCTTTGGGCTACAGCAGAAGATACTTGCCCAAAGTGCTGCACAGTAGGACTGAACCCAAGTCCACATGGTTGGGAATCAAGCTTCTTAACCACACACCCATACCTGCACCTTAATCTCTTCATAAATAGCTGCACAATGAATTATCCTCATCATCTGCAGGACTGCTTAATAATGATTTTGAACAGATATCTTTTTTTTTTTTACTTGTTTCAATCATTAGGCTGTGGCCATGCTAGAGCACCAGCTTGATGAATTTTAACTGAATGAATTGTTTGTCCCCTCTATGTTTAGCCCCTTGTGGGCAATAAAGAAATAATCATTAATATTGCAGACTTTCTGTTGTGTCCATGAACAAAGCACATAATCCTGCATGCCTTAAGGCCTGTGTAGTCAATAGTATATTTCATTGAAGTAATTAGCATCCGAAATGGTAAACAACTAATGGAGCAAGCAATTGCCCCTGATAACATGCAAATTTAAAGGAAGTCGCAAAGACAGTTTAACTTATGGAAGCATGGAAATGTAGTTGGCAAAAAATGAAATTGATAGGTTTTATGATTCGATTGAGATGAGAAATGAACTCACTTTTCGACAAATTTTCTGTTTTGTGTTCCACTGTCATTTCCTTCAAATCTGAAGCCTTCATTACTGATTTTGAATGAATATATAATAGCCTGAAAAATAAAAATATAACATTACATATTGCTATATTTTTTCAGTCTGAAAATTTGATATATATATATATATATATATATATGTATGTGTGTGTGTATATATATATTAAAATTAAAATGAGGGTGAAAAATTGGATATTAATTTGATAACATCAATTTTAACACCAGTGGTCTAGCATAAAAAAAAATTGAGGTTCAGTAAATAGTATTATATACATATAAGAGGGAATTTACCATAATGCTAGAAGTAGATCCGCTATGGTCTTATCACTAAGAATTTTTCTCTAGAAAATTTAGCAAACACCAGAAACGTAAGCGAGCAAGACAAATGAAAAGTAACAAAAATATAGATTAATCATAAACAAATGTTTTACTATCAACAAATTACGTAATTTTACTTACATAATTTATCTGTAGATCTTCAGTATGATCGTTTATACAAATATAATTTGCAGACCTAGACGCCAGACATCAACACGAGGTTGAAAATGCATGCAGTTCTACCTATTACACTTGTGGTTATTTTTCAAAAGTCTTCGTTTTGGTGTGCTAAATTACCGGAAATAATACTGCATAAAATAATTCACTGCAGTAGCCTTTGCCAGTTTGAGAATGTACTAATTTAAAATTAAAGTTAAAATGAAGGTGAAAAATTGGATATTAATTTGATAATTTCAATTTTAACACCAGTGGTCTAGCATATAAAAAAACTGAGGTTCAGTAAATAGTATTACATACATATAAGAGTGAATTTACCACTATGTGGTGTTTGCTAAATTTTCTAGAGAACAATTCTTAGTGGTGAGATGATAGCGGATCTTCTTCTAGCATAAGGGTTTCCACATAGTGGTAAATTCCCTCTTATATGTATGTAATATTATTTACTGAACCTCAGTGTTTTTATATGCTAGACCACTGATGTTAAAATTGATGTTATCAAATTAATATCCAATTTTTTACCTTCATTTTAATTTTAATTTTAAATTAATACGTTCTCAAACCAGCAAAGGCTACTGCAGTGAATTATTTTATGCAGTATTATTTCTGGTAATTTAGCGCGCCAAAACGAAGACTTTTGGAAAATAACCACAAGTGTAATAGGTAGAACTGCATGCATTTTGACCTCGTGTTGATGTCTGGCATGTAGTTCTGAAAATTATATTTGTAAAGACGATCATACTGAAGATCTACAAATAAATTTTGTAAGTAAAATTACATAATTAGTTGATAGTGAAACATTTGTTTATAATTAATCTATATTTATGTTACTTTTCATTTGTCTTGTTTGCTTACGTTTCTGGTGTTTGCTAAATTTTCTAGAGAACAATTCTTAGTGGTAAGACCATAGTGGATCTTCTAGCATAAGGGTAACTCGAATGGTGTTTTTTACGTGCCACTGGCACGGAAGCCAGTTAGCCGCTCTGGCGACGATCACACTCGGATGGTGCTCTTAGCGCTCCACTAGCATAGATGCTAGTCATCGAATTTGATTTCGATTTTCACTTGCCTCAACAGATCTTTGCAAGCAGAGTTTAGTGTCCAATGAAGGAAGGGTATGCATAAGCGGGCTATTAAGATGAATTACTAACTGAAGAACCTAATATAAAGGAGATTAATTGGTTGTAGTACTATTTAATTTATATCAGTATGATAAAGAAAATATACAAAATAGGAATTCGTTTTGAAGAAAAAAATACCAACTTGGGGATACTGGCAGGCGATGTTATAGACAATATCATGGATGGCATATGCTTTTGGTTTATCGAGTAGTGATATCATTTGATTAATCCAATTCAAGAACATCCAACATGGTATTTTCTTGCTCTGTAAAAAAGACAAAATCAAGAACAAAAAAAAAAAGAAAACTGTGAGTAAAGTTATAAAAATAACTGAAGATATGATAGTCAATTGTGACGAGCATTTGAATGTTAATCAAATTTCTCAGCATGTTAACACTCTCCCTATTTTGAATAGAAATAATAATAATAAACTTTTCTACTTTAGGCACAAGGCCTGAAGGTTTTGAGGGAGGGGGTAATCAATTACATTGACCTCAGTACTCAATTGGTACTTTATTTTATTGACTCTGGAAAGATGAAAAAGAAAGTCAACCATGGCAGAATTTGAACTCAGAATGTAAAGATGGATGAAATACTGCTAAGCATTTTCTCTGGTGTGCTAATGACTCTGCCAGTTTGCAACCATTTTAATAATAAATCTTTCTACTTTAGGCACAAGGTCTGGAGTTTTGGGGGTAGGGGTTAGTCAATTACATTAACCCCAGTGTTCAACTGGTACTTATTTTATCAACTTTGGAAAGATGAAGAGCAAAGTTAACCTCAACAGAATTTGAACTCAGAAGGTAAAGAAGTACAAACCACCACCACCAATAATTATCGTTTCAAATTTTGGCTCAAGATCACCAAGTTTAGTGGGTGAGGGTTAGCCATTTACATTGATCCCTGGACTTGACTGAGTCAGTTTCAAAACATTGATGTTCAGGTCACAAAAGCAAAGTCTGAAGGGAATAATAGTCATTTCCTCAGATTTCCAAATAGGAAATAACATCTACTGACCAAAGATATAAATTTTTTTTTTAGTTTTGTTACACAGTGTTATTTAACATATCTCAGCTACATACCTCATTGATGAAAATATCTATACTCTCAGCATGAGTCTCAAGCAACTGTAGTAGATGACAGAAACGTTGCTGAGCTTCTTTTATGCCATATCGAATTGCTTTGAGTAAAGATGACATGAGATTATTTCCAAGAGATGGTGAATCTGAAAATTTAAGAATAAAGCATCTTAGCTGTTTGTTGACAGCCATTTAAAGTGTTTAACATCCATACATTTGATATTGTTTCATGCTTATATTAGAAAGCTGCAACAAAGTTTTAGCTCATTTTCAAATGTTGCAAGTTATTTCATTTCATTATGTATCTATTCAGTTTCTTGATTCAATGCCTTTACTCTTACTCTTTTACTTGTTTCAGTCATTTGACTGCGGCCATGCTGGAGCACCGCCTTTAGTCGAGCAACTCAACCCCGGGACTTATTCTTTGTAAGCCCAGTACTTATTCTATTGGTCTCTTTTGCCAAACCACTAAGTGACGGGGACATAAACACACCAGCATCGGTTGTCAAAAAATGCTAGAGGGACAAACACAGACACACACACATATATACATATATACGACGGGCTTCTTTCAGTATCCGTCTACCAAATCCACTCACAAGGCTTTGGTTGGCCCGAGGCTATAGTAGAAGACACTTGCCTAAGGTGCCACGCAGTGGGACTGAACCCGGAGCCATGTGGTTGGTAAGCAAGCTACTTACCACACAGCCACTCCTGTGCCTTTATTTTTATTATTATTTTTTTTTTGCTTTACAAGCATTATCTGTGTTTTTATCAATTTTTGCACTATATAAAACAGAAGTTTTAACCTTTTACCTGATTCAGTTATTGGATTGCAGCCGTGCTGGGACAGTGACTTGCAGGGTCCCAATAATTATAATGTATGAAGTCTGGTACTTATTCTATTGGTCGTTTTTGAAATTATAAGTTACAGGGAAATAGACAAAGGATCACTAGTTGTCAAGTGGTGAAGGGTGAGGAAAACACAAAGGCAAAGACACACACAAATGTAAATACATACATACACAATTGCCCTGTGCTAGTAGGGTGCTAAGAGCACCATCCGAGCGTGATCGTTGCCAGAGCGGTTAAGTGGCTTCCGTGCCGGTGGCATGTAGGAGGTACCATTCAAGCGGGATTGTTACCAGCATCGCCTTACTGGCACATGTGCCGTTGGCATGTGTAAAAAGATTCAAGCGAGGTTGTTGCCAGTACCACCTGACTGGCCCCCGTGCTGGTGGCACGTAAAAGCACCCACTACACTCTCAGAGTGGTTGGCGTTAGGAAAGGTGTCCAACTGTAGAAACTCTGCCAGATCAAGACTGGAGCCCTGGTGCAGCCATCTGGTTCGCCAGCCCTCAGTCAAATCGCCCAACCCATGCTAGCATGGAAAGTGGACATTAAACGATGATGATGATGATACACATATAAATATATATATAAATATGATGGGTTTTCAGTTTCAGTTTACCAAATTCATTCAAAAGGCATTGGTCAGTTTGAGACTATAGTTGAAGACACTTGCCTAAGGTACCATGCAGTGATTGCAAATTCTTAACGATACAGCCATACCTGTACCTATAATACATCGGATAATTTTTTAACCACTAGCAACTCAATCAACAAATAAAAGTAGAAATCCAAGCAAGCAAAAGTGTACTGCCAAGAGCATTACCCAATATTAATTTCAAATTTTGGCACAAGGCCAGCAAAATCAGGGAAGGGGCTAAGCCAATTACATCAACCCTAGTCTTCAACTGGTACTTATTTCATCGACATTGAAAGGATGAAAGACAAAATAAAACCTTGGTGGAATTTGAACTCAGAACATACGGATGGATGAAATGCCTAAGTATTTTGCCTGGCATGTTAACAATTCTACTAGCTCACCGCTCTAGCATAACCCAATATTAAATTTAGGCTTAGTATTTGATACCACATAAGATGAAATTTGAAAGTATGATTAAATTTTTCGCATGTTGATAATGAAAGTATGATTTAAATGAATGAAATAAATTCCAGCATTTTGCTTATGATTACAACAATTTCTCCAAACACTAAATGAATAATATTTAAGAAAATTAATGTAAAATTTTGTTGTAACTTGGGAGGGTCATTATGCATATGATAAATACATGCTCCAGTTCTCTATATCATCATCATAGTTTAATGTCTGCTTTCCATGTTGGCATGGGTTGGGCAGTTTAACATGGATCTGGTTAGCAGGGTGCTGTCCAGACTCCAACTGTCTGTTGTGGCATGGCTTCTACAGCTGGATGTCCTTCCTAGCGTCAGCGACTTAACAGAGTATGCTGGGTGGTATGTATGTGTGCGTGTGTATATCATCTCATCATGTTAAATCATTAATCCCTATACATTTTTCTCTCTCTCCATTTTTTTACCTCATCAATTTCTGTCAAAGAGTATGGGCTCAAAATGTCAAAGACTTTTCCGTTCTTCCTGAGCATCAAACTAATACACCAGCCTGTAGTTCCCTCACCTGTCTTTGTCCTTTGTTTCCTGTAAATTTGAAATTTATACACACATACACACATGTATATATATATATATATATATATATATATACACATACACATCATCAGTCCCCACCACTACTTGACAGTTGGTATTGGTTTGTTCAACATAAAAGGTCTCTTTTACTCTTTTACTTGTTTCAGTCATTTGACTGTGGCCATGCTGGAGCACTGCCTTTAGTCAAGCAAATTGGCCCCAGGACTTATTCTTTGTAAGCCTAGTACTTATTCTATCGGTCTCTTTTGCTGAACTGCTAAGTTAAGGGGACGTAAACACACCAGCATCACTTCTCAAGCGATGTTGGGGGGACAAACACAGACACACAAACATATACACACACACATATATATACATATATGCAATGGGCTTCTTTCAGTTTCCGTCTACCAAATCCACTCACAAGGCTTTGGTCAGCCCGTGGCTATAGTAGAAAATACTTGCCCAAGGTGCCACACAGTGGGACTGAACTCGGGACCATGTGGTTCGTAAGCAAGCTACTTACCACACAGCCACTCCTACGCCTATTGATGGAATTATACCATAATTATACAAGCAGATAAATAGATAAATAGTAACATAGACAAAATATGATGTGTTCATAAAGAAATATGAAATGAAATAGGTAACCTGGCATATAAAACATTATAGTCCTAGCTACACTTAGAACTTGTGTCAGGCTGTTGGTGACTAAACTAGCAACCCCACAGAGTTTTCTTTGTGAGGAAGGTGTTTTTCTTGCTATTTTGTTACCCTGCAGGATTAAATACCAGACTTGTTAAAGGGCAGACTCGCGGATACTTACCATATAACACTTAGGACTTAGTCTTAGATCTGCTATGAGCTCCAGGACTCATAAAGCCAGAATTTAATCCAGTTTCCATGGCATATAAGTGACAAAGATAACAACAACACTTCCTGATGAATGAGAGACTTGTCTATCACTGGGTTAAATTCCCAGCTATTGCTGAGAGGACTGGAGCAATGTGGAATGAAGTGTTTTGCTCAAGAACACAACGCATCACCTGCTCTGGGAATTGAAGCCATGATCATATGATGATGAATGCAACATCCTAATCACTAGGCCATGTGCCTTTACAGGTAATCAGAAATAGTTGACATATGCATACATACCTTGCAAAAACTGATTGCAGTATTTAGCAATTGCTAGGTGTGTTTCTCCAATACTTTCTCTTACAGAAACCGACTTTTCTTCAGAATCATCACTGATAACATTTTTCTCAAGATATTCACAGCCAGAAATAATTAATTTCTGAGATAATTCCTGGAGTTGATTAGAGGAAATAAATTGTTTAATAATTAATTTTCTTATAATTTTTTTTTAGTTGCATACTAAATAATGTCAGTAAACTTTCTAAAATCCTGAGTTGATATCCTACTTGTCAATCCCCAGCCCATCCAAAGTACCTTGGATCGCAGGATGGCCTGCTGTGCTTACCTTGGATCGTAGGATTACCTGCTGTGCTTGAGGAGACCTATTGAGTCAAGTACATAAACATCAACAAATCAAATGGAAATTGTAGTTGTGATACCTGTGCCAGTGGCACATAAAAAGCACCATCCAAACGTGGCCGACGCCAGAGCCACCATGACTGACTTCCGTGCCGGTTGCATGTAAAAAGCACCAACTGATCGTGGGTGTTGCCAGTCTCCCCCGGCACCTGTGCTGGTGGCACGTAAAAAGCACCCACTACACTCATGGAGTGGTTGGTATTAGGAAGGGCATCCAGCTGTAGAAACACTGCCAGATCAGATTGGAGCCTGGTGCAACCTCTTGGCTTCCCAGACCCAAGTTGAACCGTCCAACCCATGCTAGCATGGAAAACAGACATTAAACGATGATGATGATGATGAGTTAAATATGGTTGAACACCAGTAATCAAGCACAGCCAGAATTGGAAACCAGAGCCTAGATCCAGAGAAAGGCTAAATGAGTTGATTTGGTAGCATTCTGATTTCAGGTTAAGTACAGGAGTAGCTGCTTCTTTCCTCGCATCAAGCAGACTGGAAGACTTAAACTCAGTATTGCAGGCTAAATTCTTTTTCTGTGAGTTAGTTAGAAGATGTGGGGAGGGGCAGCACTCATTTTCTTTGCAGACCAGCTCTCTTATTTGCATGACTGATGCAGCTTTATCCTCTTTAGATCTATATCTGTAAGATAAACATGAGTGCAGAAGGAACTGGGTTGGATGGTCTTGATGTTTATAAGATATAGTGAACACTGGTTCAAGGCTAGAATTTATTATGAAAGAATTGTCAAGTAAATCAAGTCTAATATGTGATTGTTACTAATGTTATTGACTTCAGGAAGGATAAGCAACAAAGCTGACCTCAGCAGCATTTTAACACTCTGAATAGTAAGAAATGTAAGTAAATACAGCAAAGCATTTTCTTTCCTAATGGTTCTGTCACCTAGCTCCCTAAATGACGCCAACACCGCTGACAACAACAACAACAACAATAGTATAAAATTTTATCTTTGCCTTTGTTGACAGTGTTCCGCTTTCATAGCCGGCATAGTAACTTATTTTCTGCTGGATATCAAGTGGCAGATTTTCAAATTGAAACTCATCACCTTCATTCTTCAGTACTGAAGCTAGTGATGACAAGTGTTCTCCATAAAGTACATTATGTTTCCACCTCAGACTTTGCTCCTCAGGTGGCAATAGGCTTAGATCATGTTCACCTGTTGATAAACATAAAATCATCTAATTTTCAATCTGTTGATTAACATGAAATCATCTAATTCTCATTTTTACAAGAAATAATGTATAGAAACAAAATAATGGGTTATTAGATAATCTCCGCCCCCCCCATTTATTTTAATCCTTTGCCATTTGAATAAACACAAAAAATTTAGTGTTTTATGTTTTTTTTAAGCTCTACTCTCTCCCTACAACTGTTTCCACATTTTAAAAATGTGAATAAACTCATCCTCTTTTCAGGTATATGGCAATGGAGTACCAAGTAGTATATAATGTATGAAATGTACAGCAAAATATACTTAGTTTTATAAGTTGAAAAATACTATTTATTTCAGTATGTAGTGACGCTGTCCGGCAGCGCGCGCGCGCAGCGCCCTCTCGCTCATACGCGAAGTCCGGAAGAGGGAATTTTGCTGACGTGGCAGTTAGCCGAAGCAAGGGAGCGTGAACCTTAAAATGGTCCGGAGAGACATAGCAGCAGTGGGCTGACTTGAGACACGGCGACTGAAGGCACTAGACGTGTAATTCTCTCTCTGTCCGGATTTGATATAACAGCAGTCGGCAGAAGACTTTTAACCAGGATTTGTTGCAGACCACATCATCTTCTCTCTCCTGACGCCATCTTGACCACAGTTCTGTTTTAGCGGCTGAACACTGTAAAATCTACAAGCGTTAAAGTTCAGCCTTGCACGCCCAGAACCAAGCGGAACCAGATATACCACTTATTTGTTACCGTCATAAGAGAATAAAGTATATATATTTTTTACGTCTGCGTTTTGTGTTTCTGACTGGTAGAATCTGGATATTAAAAGCAACGGTAATTTGTATGCACCAACTGCACCTTAAAAGTGCAGTGAAGCTATATTAGTTCCTGTTACAAGTATAACAAATATTCATAATCTGTTGTGTCTGGGGAGAGTCATTCTTTTTTGGTACCTTGTAATTTAACATAAACACCAGTAAAATTTCCACTTATTTCTTTTTTATTTTTCTAAAATTTTCATTATCTTGCAACCTTTTCAATAGTCTTGACTCTCAAAACTATTGAAAAGGTTGCAAGAAAATGAAAATTTTAGAAAAATAAAAAGGAAATAAGTGGAAATTTTACCAGTGAGTGTGTTAAATTATAAGGCACCAAAAGAGAATACCTCTCCATAGACACAACAGAATATGCTTCAACACATGAACTCACATAAAGAATCTTGCAAACCAAATCCAAAAACGAAATATTCATAAAATATACATACAAAGAATCTTAAGGTTGTTCACCAGGTTGATACAGGTATCATTAGAGAGAAGGGTATTTTTCTGGCATGACTGAACATACAGATGATTCCATTTCAACTTCAACTTCATGAGAGAAATATGTTTACAATCCTAATGGATAAATGTATAAGAAAAATATAAGATAAATTGTAATGGATGAAATAGTAAAACAATAAAAAAAAATGTATAAATCAAGGTAAATTTAAGGAAAACAAAAAAAATTATTTACAGAGGGAAAATACAACAAAATTAAAGGAAAACTTGAAAGTTGAATGATGTACAAATGCGGAGAATGAAAAAGAATATACTTCATGTTTATGTGGAGGAGTTGTGTGTAACTGTACCATGTTCATTCCTTGTTAAACCAGATCAAAATTTAGGTTCATATCATAATTTTCTATGTTTATAAATCCTTCTCGATTAATATAGACACATAGGGCCAGTTTCCTGGTTTCTATGGCATTGGCACGTAAAAAGCACCCACTACACTCACAGAGAAGTTGGCATTAGGAAGGGCATCCAGCTGTAGAAACACTGCCAGATCAGACTGGAGCCTGGTGCAGCCTCCTGGCTTCCCAGACCCCAGTCGAACCGTCCAACCCATGCTAGCATGGAAAACGAACGTTAAATGATGATGATGATGATGATGATGATATACTCTTTCCTGGACAGGACACCGGTTTGTCACAGGATTATTCATTTTTGCCAGCTGAGTGGACTGGAGCAATGTAAAATGAAGTGTTTTGTTCAAGGACACGACACTTCACCTGGTCCTGGAATCAAAAACCACAATCTTACCATCATGAATTCAGCACCCTAACCTCTAAGCCAAGTGCTGCCACACTTTTCTATGCTTGCATGAGTCGAATGAAATTTGTTGAAGCAAGATTTTCCAAGACTGGATGTTATTCCTATCACCAGCACTCATCTGTTTTCAAACAGAGTAATATTTCCCCTCATCCTTTGGACATAATAGTACAACAGCTAGACATTTACACAGAATATTGCTTATGAATAACATTGCTGGCACGGCAGTGATGTTTGTTTACAATTAGATTGTAATGTCAAGATAGAGAAGCATACAGACACACATGTCGAAGCTCAGGGAATTGTCAGTTCTGGTCTGAGTTTCAACACTAGATAGGCTTTCTGTTACCTTTTCAAGGTCCAACAAAGGAATTGCATTCATTACTGTAAGCTGATGAAATACTTTTGAATTAGACAGACAAGTTCCTGCTACTTACTGTGAAAAGTATGAGTCTATATCTATTGAGAAGTAATACCAACACATACATTGATTAGATGTTAAGAAAGAGAGCTAACATCTTGAAAACAAATATAAAGATTGTTAAAAGTTCTTTCTCAGCCTAACACGAAGCAAGAACAAACTAAATACCAATATCTCTCTTTACTCTTTTACTTGTTTCAGTCATTTGATTGTGGCCATGCTGGAGCACCACCTTTAGTTGAGCAAATCGACCCCAGGACTTATCCTTTGTAAGCCTAGTACTTATTCTATTGGTCTCTTTTGCTGAACCGCTAAGTTACGGGGGCGTAAACACACCAGCATCAGTTGTCAAGCAATGTTGTGGGGACAAACAGACACACAAACACACACACACATATATATATATATATAATATATATATATATATATATATATATATATATATATAGATATAATGATGGGCTTCTTTCAGTTTCCATCTATCAAATCTACTCCCAAGGCTTTAGTCGGCCTAAGGCTATAGTTGAAGACACTTGCCCAAGGTGCCCCGCAGTGGGAATGAACCCAAAACCATGTGGTTGCTAAGTGAGCTACTTACCACACAACCACTCCTGCACCTATAAAAAATTTGAACGTGTGGAGAATCCGGGCATCGATCCCGGTACCTCTAGCATGCTAAGTGAGCACTCTACCATCTGAGCTAATTCCCCTGGTATATGAATAAAATATTTTTATAACTGTGTAAAGAAGTGCTGATCTCTAACTGTGGATGAGGTGGTGAAACATGATCTTTGAACTTTTGGACTCACAGAGGCAATGACTTTAGTGATATGCTATGCTTGAGAAGACCTGTCAAGCTAAGTGAAATCACAGTTGTGGCCAATGCTGGTATCATGTAACTGGTACCCATGCCAGTGGCATGTAAAAAGCACCTTTCAAGTGTTGGGCTTCACAGAGGCAAAGTGGCCAATGCTGGTGGTACATGAAAAGCACCTTTCGTGTGTTCGACCTTACAGAAGCAATGATAAATGACCGAGACCTTTAGCAATATGCTGTGCTTGAGAAGAAGATACATCAAGCCAAGTAAAATCAGTCATGGCAGATACTGGTGTCATGCAAGTGGCACCCATGCTGGTGGCATGTAAAAGCAACCAGTATACTCTTGGAGTGGTTGGTGTTAGAAAGGGCATCCAGCCATAGAAACCATGCCAAATCAGACTGGAGTCTGGTGCAGCCTTCCAACTTGCCAGCCCTGGTCAAACTGTCCAACCTATGCCAGCATGGACAACGGATGATGATGATGATGATGATGATGATGATGATGATGATATTCCTATTTTGGCAGGGATTGGATAGATGCCTCTATCTAACCCAAGTCGTTTTATATTTGAATTCACTCTTTGGCATTAACCACTTTATCATGAATAAAATTTGGTAGAAACAATATAAACAAATTTTGGTCCATAATAATTCTTTTGTTTTACTTTTTAGCTGAATCAGTTGGCTTGTAAACAGGATTGAAACTCTACTATAGATATTGTAATTAATGTATTCTTTAAGGCAGTGAGCTTGCAGAATTATTAGCATGCCAAGCAAAATGCTTAGTGGCATTTCATCTGTCTGTATGTTCTGAGTTCAAATTCCAGCAAAGTTGACTTGATCTTTAATCCTTTTGGGGGTTGATAAAATAAGTCCAAATTTATACTTCATCAGTTTTTTTTTTTTTTAATCTCAAAAATCACCTTACATTATATATAGATAAAGTTTATATATTAAGTATATAATAAACACAAACTTACTCCGGAAATTTTTTTCAGTATTGTTCGAGCCAGTTTAAAATTATTTTGCTCACAACAGCTTTCAGCCCTTAATAGTTGCAGAGTCAACTTGAATTCTTTTGGGAAATAATTACCATCATTGGTATCCATAGCATCGCTATATTCAGGTTTATTTCGTTCAATAGTGATTTGATCAATATAAGTCAATCTGAAGATTAAAAATAGAAAATAGAAAATCATAATATTCTAGTTATTGAACAGCATTTCATATAAAATTTTGTATAAAGATGAATTTACACCAATTATTGAAAATGGGATAGATTGTGTAACTTTTGCCTCAAAGGAGATACATTTCAAGAATAAGATGTCTGAGATGAATTGTTTGTTATTAATGAGCCATTGCATGGCACCTTCAGCAAATGTCTTCTACTATAGCCTTGGGCTGACTAAAGCCTTGTGAGTGGGTTGTAAACAGGGAAACTAAAAAAACCTTGTCATATATATATCAAAATAAGCAACAAAGTTATCCAGAGGTAATGCAGTACGATTGTTTCAAGCAACTCCATTTAACTGAACAATGCAATCTTTACATCAATTTAAATGCAGAGCAATCCTCAGCTGCATAAAGACATATAGAATTTAATTAAATTAAAACAGATGGACACATTAGTATACTTTTATTTAAAACCTCCATGAAGGTAAGGACATAGACACAGAACATGCTGTCTTCACTTCAGCTTAGAAGCTGAAGAGAAAACAGCATGTTCTTTGAATGTCGGGCCTCACAGAGGCGACAAGAGACCAAAGTTTTTGGCGACATGCTGTGCTTGAGAAGGCTCATCAAGCCAAGTGAAATCATAGCTGGAGCCATCACCTGTGTCATGCATTTGACATCCATGAAATCGTAGTTGTGGCTGTTACCAGTGTCATGCCGGTGGCATGTAAAAGCACTCATTACACTCTTGGAGGGGTTGGTGTTAAGAAGGACATCAACCATAGAGACCATGCTAAATAAGACTGGAACCTGGTGCAGCCCTCTGGCTTACTGGTTCCTGTCAAACCATCTAACTTGTGCCAGCATGGAAAGCGGTCGTTAATTGATGATGAAGATGATGATGATGGTGATGTATGTATGCGTGGTCAAGAAGTTTATTAAGAAACCACATGGTTTCAGTCTCAATGTGGCTCCATCAGCATGTGTCTTCAACAATAGCTTACAATGACTTGTGAGTGTATTTAGTGAATAGAAACCCATTGGAGGCCCATTTCATGTGGAAGCCATTGTGTGTGTGTGTGTGTGGGCAAGCATGCACATGTGTGCTTATCTCTCACCAGCTGCCAACCAGCATTGATTTGTTTACACAACCTTGTAACTTTCTGGTTTGGCAAAAAGAAACTGGTAGAATGAGATTAAATCCAATGATTAAAATAAGTAAAAATAAAATAAAATAAAATGAACAGAAAAATAAGCATTTTTAAAGATAAAATAATATTCTTACCTGTTAGTTATTACATCATCCCATACTTTCACAGGGTCTTCCAAGAGGCTAGGAGTTTGCTTTTCCCAACAATTAAACAACCGGTTAATTGAAGAGCAAGACTTTATCTTCTCTGTTGTTAAAAGTAAATGAGAAGTACAGAGTCAAGACTATTGAAAAGGTTGCAAGACGCAATGAAAATTTTATGAAAATAAAAATAAGAAATAAGTGGAAATTTTACCGGTGAGTGTGTTACATTATAAGGCACAAAAAGAAAATGACTCACCCCAGACACAACAGAAGTATATATATATATATATATAAACACACACACAAACACATGTAAAATATAAAGAAAGAATAAAGGTATAAAATGAATATATCTATTTTACCAGGTGATATCCATATAATGATGAACATTTAGTAGCCTTTATCATATAAAAACAATTTATTTTGTGTATAATGAATAATAAATTATTTTACATGCCTGTGTTTATGGACATAATATAAATTATATAATATAGTTGTACGATTTAAAAATGCTTGCTTATCAGGTCAAAGAATATCATAGTTTCTTTCATTCATTAACGCAATACATACAAGGGGCGTTCAATAAGTAATGCCCCTGACCCACTTCCCATAGCAGTAGAGCAACGAAACTTGGCACAGTTATTAGTCTTTTTCTACATAGGAACCACCCAGAGTTACGCATTTCTCCCATTGCTTGATGCAGCTCTGGAGACCGTTTTTGTAGAAGACCCCAGCTTGGTCCTCCAACCTGAACGTGACTTCAGAAATCAAGGCTGCATCATCTGGGAAACGCTTTCCTTTCAAAAACAACTTCATGACTGGGAAGAGGTGAAAATCAGAGGGTGCAAGGTCAGGAAAGTAGGGGGATGGGGGAGGAGTTCATAGCCATACGCCTGTGCTTCTGATCTGGCGACAAGCGAGTTGTGGACCGGAGCGTTGTCCTGCAGGAGGAGGATGCCTTTGCTGATCTTGCCCCGCCACTTGATTTTGATAACTTCTCTTAATTTCCTCAAAAGTGAAGCATAATAGGCTCCTGCAATTGTGGTACCCTTTGCCAGGAAATCTGTCATCACTACTCCGTCCTGGTCCCAGAAGACTGTGAGCATGACTTTGCCAGCGGAGGGCTGCACCCTTGCCTTCTTTGGAGGGGGTGAGTCACGGTGCTTCCACTGCATTGACTGGGCTTTGGTCTCTGGATCATCGTAATGGACCCAGGTTTCATCCTGTGTAATCAGTCTTTTGAAAAATTTTGACTCATCTTCTTGGCACATCCCTAAATTCTTGCTTCTGGAATTCTTGCGTTCTTGCTTCTGGAAAAGTGTGAGCAACCTGGGAATCCATCTGGCAGACACCTTTTGCATATGCAAATGGTCATGAATGATAGTTTCCACAGACCCGGTACTAATCTTGACCTCATGGGCTATTTGGCGAATAATTATGCGTCGATCTTCCAAAATGGCAGCCTCAACTTGACGGACAGATGCCTCATCAATGGCAGAAGGGGCGACCAGATCTGGGAGCTGTTTCCACAGAGTTCCGACCATGTTTGAATTCACGATGCCAGCGTTTTACAAGGTCATATGATGGGGCATCATCACCATAAGTTACTTTCATTTCATCAAAAGTCTCCCGTGGTGTGCGTCCTTTCAAATACAAAAACCGGATCACTGCTCAACACTCAACAGGCTCCATTTCACACTTGACTCGGTTCAAACACCTGTAAATCAGAAACCACAATTAATTCAGAGCTGTAATTTGCCACTTACTCTATAGAGATATAAATGATTGCACATGCAAAATTTCAGCTAGATCAAACAACTGCAAGTGGGTCAGAGGCATTACTTATAGAACGTCCCTCGTATATACAGGGTGTGTAAGATATTTGAGGACAGATTTATGTTTGTAAAAAAACAGATATATAATAACAGATAATCAAAAAATGCTACGAGGATAAAAATAAACCTTTTCTATAATGTTATTCAATAAAGCTACCTTCAGCTTCAACAACTGTTTCTATACGAGATCTAAATCATCTACATGCTCGAATCAAGTGGTCCTGGTTCATTTCGGACATTATGATGACTATGGCAGCTTTCAAAGAATCTTTGGGGTTATGAGAATGTTCACTGACCCCTCTCTCAACAATGCTCCATGTGTAATAGTCTAATGAATTGAGATCTGGGGAATTAGGAGGCCAAATGTTAGGGGTTATGTGATCATGAAAATTTTCAGCCATCCATTCCTGTGTTACTAGAGCCATGTGTGATAGTGTAGAGTCTTAATGAAACACATATGGTCTTCCATTGCATACACTGTCTGTCCAGGGTGTAACAATTATTTCCAGGATCTCAGTGTAGGTGGCAGAGTTAACTCTAAGGCCTTGTGGAAATAAGTGAGGAAGCATCACATGTCCTGCATTGCTGACAACCCCTAAAACCATGACAGTTGTAGGAAATTTTGCATAACACTTGGAACTTCAGAAAGGTCCGCACATAACCATCTGCCATTTCTTTTATTAACTTTCTGATCTTGGTTGAAGTTTTTCTTGTTTGAGAAAAACTAAACCAAATTTTCTTCTGCTAGATTTTTCAGTTTGTTTAAGAACCTTTTAGATCTGATATAGTGATTGTCTTTTGCTTTTTCTGACAAACTGATCTTTCCTGATCATATAAGACTTAAATCTGATGTCTTTGTGGACAACATTTCTGATTGTTCTTTCTGACACATGGAGATCTTTTGCAACTGACCTCATGGACTTTCTGGGATTGTAATCAATGGTCTGTTGAACTTGCTGGATAAATTCAGGTTTTCTGATGATTTCAGAGAATTTAGAATGCATTAAGACCCAGCAGGACAAGTGAGACCATAACCCGTGGCCTCTACCTGGGATGTAGCCAGTCCACTTATGCATACCTTTCCTTCTTGGGACACAAAACTCTACTTGTGAAGACCTGTTGAGGCAAGTGAAAATCAAAATCGAAATCGATCAGCATCAATGGAAATTGTAGCTGTGATACCAGTGCCGGTGGCACGTAAGAGAACCATCCGAACGTGGCTGTTGCCAGCGCCGCCTCGACTGGCCTCCGTGCTGGTGGCACGTAAAAAGCACCATCTGATCATGGCCGTTGCCAGCCTCACCTGGCCTGCGTGCCAGTGGCACGTAAAAAGCACCATTCTGATCATGGCCGTTTGCCAGCCTCGTCTGGCACGTAAAAAGCACCCACTACACTCACGAAATTGTTGGCATTAGGAAGGGCATCCAGCCATAGAAACATTGCCAGATCAGACTGGGCCTGGTGCAGCCTTTGGGCTTCCCAGACCCCAGTTGAATCGTCCAACCCATGCTAGCATGGAAAGTTGACATTAAACGATGATGATGATGATGATGATGATGATACTGGTGATACATTTCTATCTTCAGTCTCTAGCTCCTTACAAACTTTGTAGACAAAAGAGCCGGCAACTTTTAAAAATCAAGATATTTCTAAATCACTATGCTCAGCCTTTATAACCACAATAACAGCATGCCTCTTCATTTCTTAAGCGGAGGGTCTGCCATTATTATTTTCTGAAACAAAGACTATACAGATTTAGCAAAAAATGCAGCAATGACCCCAAAAATTTATGTCCTCAAATACCTTACACACCCTGTCAACCTTTAAAATATTGATATATGGAAGACAATAAGTAATAAAATTAATTAAATGGAATACTATGGGAGGGAGGAGGGAGATTTAACAAATATTGGTTTCAAATTTTAGCACAAGGTCAGCAAGTTCGGGGTAGGGAGCGGGGTAAGTTTATTACATTGACCCCAGCACTCAACTTGTCCTTATTTCATTGACCTTGAAAGGTTGAAAGGCAAAGTTGACCATGGCAGAATATGATCTCAGAATGTAAAGACACACAAAATGCTTGGACTGTAATAGCAAATTTTAATATTCCTTTCTACCACAGGTACAATGCCTGGAATGTTGGAGGATGAGGATGTCAATTACATTCCAGTGCTGAATTGGTACTTATTTTATCAGCCCAAATGGATGAAAGGTAATGTTGACCTCAGCAGAATTTGAACTCAGAATCTAAAGATGGACAAAATGCCACTGAACATTTTTCCTGGTGTATTAATGATTCTGCCAGCTCACCACTATATAGCATAATTTAATACTGGTTTCAAATTTTATCATAAAGCCATCAAATTGTGGGGAATGTAATCCAATTAGATAGATTACAGTGCCCAACTGGTACTTATTTTATCAACCCCAATAGGATGGAAAGCAAGTTCAGCACAATTTGAACTTGGAACTTCAGGATAGATGAAATGCCACTAAGCATTTTGCATGGTGTGTTAACGATTGTGCCAGCTTACTGCCTTAAATAGCATAATTTAATATTAACAGTTTAATTTAACAACCACTTTAATTTAGTTTTTAGTTTAATTTAATTTTTAGTCTAATTTAACATTCAAAACCCTCTACCTTTGTTCTTGAAGAAAGACAAAAAGTTCTGTATTTCAGACAGAACCTGCAGGTTTTGTAGAAGATATTTACGTCGTGATTTCATAAGTATATCAGTGTTTGACCATTCCTGTAAAGATATAAGAAGTATTTAAATGGTATAATTATTAATTTATTGCATAATGATTCTATTAAAGACCGGTGATTGTCATCGCTGACGTCAGGTAAATACCCAGAAACCCGGGTCTGTGCGTATCACGTCAAGTCGACAAAGGGAAGGATGGCTTCCCTTTGCAAATACTGATAAGGCACAGAAAGTGTGTCACTAGCCAGCTGGAGAAGATGTTCTCTTGGGGCTACAAGCTACAGTAGCATCTAGCCTTAGTGGTTACCCACATTTAAGTGGTAAATATACTTCCTGTTGTCGTGCAGCTACTATTTATACCTCATTCAGAGATTTATTATTGATTCTATTTTCTTTATTTATTTTAACCAATTTTATCATTTGATTGAACAGTGGTATTAATAATTTAAATCACATATGGTTGAGTGGAAGTTTACTTTGCAGCTATATAGTTCCAAGTTCAATTTCACCTTAAGGCACCTTGCAAATGTCTTCAACCGAAGACTTTGGTCAAGCTAGGTGACTTGGATGACAGATGTAATTCATTACTCAGTTAAAACCAATACTTGGCACCTTGGATGCCTTCAATGTAGTTCCCTTTCTTGCCAGCAATTAGGCCAAGTTTCTGGTTTGAGGATAGCTTCCTCCCTCCCACCTACAAGTCTTAGAGGCTCAGCTTTCCCTTCTGCCTTCTTCAAGTTAAGATTTTGATGGTGCTGAGAACTTACTTTTGGACTGAATTCAGCTGGTTGAGTATGTTATGTGAAGCATTAAGCTAGTATAAGCAAATGTACTTTTGAGTGAGAGTAATGAGGTATGTATGATAGAATACATAATTATTTGTGATTAAGGAAACCATGTACATTATCTTGTTCACATCCTAAACCTGATTGATACTTATGAAATTAAAAACTTTATCATATACATTACTATATGTAATATTTATATATGTGTAATTATTTATACTTAAACATAGGATGTATTTGAAAACTAATATCTTTTGAATTAGAAGAGTATCTTTTATATATTTTTATATCAACATCATGTTAATGTTCACTTTTTCATGCTTGCATGGGTCAGATGAAATTTATAGGGGAAAATTTTATTCAGCCAGATGTCCTCCCTGTTGCCTCACCTGTTGCTAAGCAAAATCATATTTTCCCAAGGTCACATGTCTTTGACAGACGACTAGATATGAATGAAGCTTGTTTTCTTTTTGTTACAACCATCATGAAATACCAACACAAAGGCATATACACACATGTGCATGTGTATGTGTGTTCTGATCTCTAACTGTGGAGGGAACCTGCAGAAGAGGTAGACTCAGAAAGACGTGAGATGAGGTAATGAAGCATGGTCTTCGAACGTGGGGACTTACAGAGGCGATGACAAGTGATCATGACCTTCGGTAATTTCCAGTGCTTGAGAAGATGCATCAAACCAAATGAAATTGTAGTTGTGGCCAATACCAGTGACACATTACAGTATCCATGCTGGTGATACGTAAAAACACCCATGCTGGTGACACATAAGAGGCACACACCACACTCTCGGAGTGGTTGGTATTTGGAAGAACATCCAGCAGTAGAAACCAAGTCAAATTCAGACTGGAACCTGGTGTAATGCTCTGGTTTACCATTTCCAATCAAGCCATATAACCCAATCCTGCATGGAAAGCAGACATTAAATGATGAAGCTGATGATATATATATATATATCATCATCATCGTTTAACATCCGCTTTCTATGCTAACATGGGTTGGATGGTTCGACTGGGGTCTGGGAAGCCAGGAGGCTGCACCAGGCCCAGTTTGATCTGGCAGTGTTTCTACAGCTGAATGCCCTTTCTAATGCCAACCATTCCGTGAGTGTAGTGGGTGCTTTCTACATGCCACCGGCACAGTGCTAGGTGAGGTTGGCAACGGCCACAATTGGTTGGTACTTTTTACGTGCCACTGGCATGGAGGCCAATATATATCATCATCATCATCATTTAACAACCACTTTTCCTGCTAGTATAGGTTGGATGGTTTGACAGGGGCTGGTTAGGCAGAAGACTGCACTAGGCTTCCCTGTCTGTTTTGAAAGGGTTTTTACAGCTAGATGCCCTTCCTAACAACAACTACCTTATATAGTTTCACTGTATTGACCAAACTATCAGATGTCATACACTGCTGGTCACAATGTGTCTCCTCACATTGTTGTAGCCCAAATAGTGCCACCTCGCTGGCTAGGTGGCAGACCAACATTCCCACTGGACTGGATGCCAACCCATCGCAGGTTTACTCTTTTACAGCAGAGTGGACTGGAGCAACATCAAATAAAGTGATTGGATCAAAAACACAATGCACAGCTCTGTCCAGAGATCAAAGCCATGCTCTTGTGATTGTGAGTGCAACACCTTAACCACTATGTCACACAACAGATTTCTTTCAGTTTCTGTAACCCAAATCCATTTACAAGGCTTTGGTCAGCCTGGAGCTATAGTAGAAGATGCTTGTCCAAGGTAACGAAAGCATGTTGTTGGGAAATAAGCTTCTTAATCAACACCTAGCCTGTGCCTATAACATACTTTATTTGATAGTTTGATAGTAAAATTTTGTTCTGGACAGAACAGTAAATATGTAACTAACATTTTTCTACATAAATTATGATTCTTTTCCCTGAATATAAGTAGTTCAATATTTCTTACAAAAGTATGTAGATATTCTAATGAAATCACATGTAAAATGAAATTTTGACTCACCAGTAGAAACTGCTGAATAGCATTATTTATGTAAATCAAAGCTTTGTCATAATTCTCTTGCCACAGAAACATCAAGGAGAGTTCTTTGGAAAACTGATGCTGTTTAAAAATAAGAATAACTAGATTTGTAGAACAAGCTGAAAAGAATTTATTATAATACCATAGTATCAAATTATAATACAAGTACAACACTGACTTTCGGGACACTGCAATTCTGGAACTTCTTATAAACCACAGTAACTTACCTTAATGTACAGGTACATCGCTGTTGTGTCATCATCATTATCATCATCCTTATTTAATGTCTGTTTTCCATGCTAGCATGGGTAAGATAGTTTGATTGGAGCTGGTAAGCAGAAGAGCTGTCCCAGGCTTCAGTCAGTTTTGGCTTGGTTTCTTTGACTGAATGTCCTTCCTAATGCCAACCACTCCACAGAGTGTACCAGGTTTCTTCCACGTGTTACGGGTACCTGTTACATGCCACTGGCATGGGTGCCTTTTATGTGTCACTAACATGGATGCCTTTGGTGTGTATTTCATTCAATTATTTAAGTAAATTTAATGTTTGTTTAATTTAGAATGCTTTGATCAAGGTCAACATCCAGATTATTGATTTGGAAAAAAAGAGTATGACAAGTGATTGAGACCTTTAGCAATTTGCTGTGCTTGAGAAGACCCATCAAGCCAAGTGAAACCATAGTCACGGCTGGTGCCAGTGACATGTAAAAGGCACTGGTGCCAGTGATATGTAAAAGGCAACCACTACACTCTTGGAGTGGTTGGCATTAGGAAGGGCATCCAGCTGTTGAAATAATGCCAGATCAGACTGAAACCTGGTACAGCTCTCTGGCTTACCAGTTCCAGTCAAACCGTCTAACCCATGCCATCATGGAAAGTGGACGTGAAATGATGATGATGATGATGTATATGGTATATTTTATGCATATTTTAAAATTAAGTGTTGATGACACACACTCAGAAGATAGGTGTAAAACTAGATGCCAATTAAGGATTGAAAAATGAAGAGAGTATTTTTTATGCCTGAACATGAAGTTATTGGGAGACATGCAAAGCATCTCATCCAACCAGTAGTTAATTGTGTGCAAAAAAGCATTTACCTCTAAAATGTTAGACTTAAAAGGTGATTTGAGAGCATTGTCAATAAATTTCAGAAACTCTGTCTGGTTTATGTCTTGCTGTTGCATTAATTTCAATTTAGATTGAATAAGAGGCTGCAGGTAGTTTTCCTGAAATATCAAATTAAAGATGATTTAGAAACTCTGAATAAGTAAAAATATTAACTCAAATATATATGAATATATATATAAAATACATATAAAAATATATATAAAAATACATATAAAAAATATATATAAAATACGAGGAGATTTTACAAAAAAAAAAAACAAAAGACGAAGACAGGTGGTGTACAAAACGAACAGATGCATTAGTATAACGCTCAGGAATAGAAAAAGTCTTTTATGTTTCGAGCCTACGCTCTTCTACAGAAAGGGACACAGAAAAAAATAAGGAGAGAAACAAGGAGAGAAAAAAAATGTGTGTAGTGGCTAATGATCTATCATGGCAACTGGGTGCTGGACAATATTAACAATAAGGATTTCTTTTGGTTAGGTTGATGAATTATTTTGAAAGGTAGATGGATAAAAGAGATGAATTCAGCTTTCAAAGAAATAAATTTCAAAGATGACTGAGTCTAGCAGAATCAGAACTCTGATTTTTGTATGTCTATGTGACAAGTGACGAGGTATTTAATTTGATGCTTCAGAGATTGAAGCATCAAATTAAATGTGGTAGAGTGAATAAGGAGGTGTTCCTATGGTCTGTGATACGTGTGCTTAGAAAAGTTTATGAAGTACACACTCTCACACATATGCATAAAAGTTCAGAAGAATTTTCATGTCAAGTTTTAATGCCTTGATATGTTGAACAATTAGCAGAAGTAAACATTATTGTAAGTGGCTGGCAAATTAATTTAAAACCATTTGAAATGCTTGTGAAACTTGAAAATTTTGGTTAAAAAGTGTAGGTAAATTTTATATACGTGAATAATATAAATTGGACATGGGCGATCATTGTATTCTTTCTTGTCTTGAGGCTCACAGCCAAACGGCTGGGTGGAATCACGTGAAAAATGGCACACATGTGGAGATGGGTGCATAGATTGGAATGCAGTTTGTATTTTTTTCCTAACTCCCATACTTACCGAGAAAATTAATTAAAACTTTTTCTAATGGAATTTCCCTCTTTCCTCTGCCATTAAAACAACCAGCTGTTTAGAAGCTGTTTTCTGACAGGGTGGGGTCAAGAAATTTTCATATAGCTGGAGGCTTCAATCGAAACAGGGGACCCGAAATGATAAGGTTGACAAACGCTGTTATAGATTATGCCTAACTGAAAATGATTACAGCCACATCATCCAAACAGACCGGGTGAAACCGGGCTTAGCTGCTAGTAATTTATGAAAGGAGGGAACATAAACATACTGTGGTTATACAGTATTATAGTTACTGCAACATATATGGTCACATAATTTGATGGAACAAAAACTGAATGAAGACCCTGTGTGTGTGTGTGTACGTGTACACGTATGCGTGTGTTTCTGTGTTTGTATATCCTTGTCTTGACATGGCATGACGGTTGGAAATGTTTTTATTTCCCTGCAAGTGGTGTCATTTATTTCCAATCTTCTGTAAAACATGTTTGGCTAAGGGGAAATATTACCTAGCTTGGAAACAGTTAAGGGTTGATGACAGGAAGGGTGGCTATTCATGAAAAAAAACCTATCTCAATGAATTCTGTCTGACCAATGCAAGCATGGAAAAGATGATGCTTTTACCCACACACATGAGGGAGCATGTCCTAGTGGTTAAGGCGTTCCACTCATGACTGTGAGATTATGGTTTCAATTCTTGGACCAGGTGGTGCAGTGAATTCTTGAGCAAACATTTCACCTCATGTTGTGCAGTGACCATTTTGACACCTGCTTTGTGGTACACCATGCACCTGTTCATGCAACATCAATTTGATGGAGGTAGCGAATCAATGCACAGCACATACATGTGATCATTATAAAACATTTGTGAAAGTTGTTCAACAAGAAATTGCAAAACCATCTTTGAGACTATGAGAGACAACCATATATATATATATATATATATATATATATATATATATACTTTTTTATGTACATGTTAACAAAGCAAGCAAGTGTGCCACATGAATGAGAATACTTCATCCAAAATGGAAACATATACCAACATTTTCATGTAGCACACTTGAACAATTGTGAAGGTCTTTACACATGAAACCATTGGTTGCTTTGTTAACCCACAAATAAACAATATTCATCCACCAATGCAGTGTTAAGCACTCATCTTCACTGTTCAATATTAGTGTGTGTGTGTGTATGTATATATATATATATAATATATATATATATATATATATATATATATATATATGTATATATACATATATATAACACCCATGCTAGCATGGAAAGCGGATGTTAAATGATGATAATGATGATACATACAAGGGAGTGCTGAAAGGTTCCTGGCTTTAAGGGTATTCCAAAAGGGTAGGGCTGTTACCTTTACAAGGGAGGGAGGACAACTATTTAGGAGAAGATAACCAGAAAATCACGATCCATCCATCCATCATTTTGAATCTGGGTTTTGTCCCTGTTAACAAGGGGGAGACAGATCTACCTCAATACCAAAGCAACCACCCTCATACCATCTCGCCAACTTGCCCGGTTTTGGGCATCTTCCCTTCTCAAGCCAACCCTCCCAATCTCTTCCTCCACTTGTTCCTTGCACATTTTCTTCAGTCTACCTTGCTTTTGCCATCCATTCACCTCAAACTCTAGCACCCTTTTCAGAACGTGCTCCTCATCCCTCCTCAACACATGCCCATACCACCAAATTTCATTTGCCCTTGCCAGCCGTTCCACTGATTCCTCCAACCCCAGCATCCCCATCAAGTCCTCAGTCCTCCTCTTATCAAACAGCCTCATGCCACACATTTCTCTCTCAGTCCTTTTCAAAACTGCCATCTCTCTCTCTCTCTCTGTCAAACACCATTTCTCATTCCCATACAGCATTGCAGCTCTCACAAAACTCCTATAGACCTTTCCTTTCGTCTTCAATGAGAACCTTTTCCCATATAATAATGCTCCAAATTCCCTGAACTTCATGATGGTATACAATATATCTTTCTCTTTTTTGCAGATTTAACACATGGTGGCAGCCTCTACAGTGGATTTTAGTAAAACTGAAGCATGGGCAGTCATGAAGTTCCTCTTTTTGCAAAGGCAAAGGAGTGGCCGAAATCCATGGTGAGATGAAAGAAGTCTCCAAGGATGACTGCTCATCTTACTCCACAGTGAAAATCTGGGTGTCATGGTTTCAGACTGATCATTTCATGGTCTCAGTTGAACCCCGGTCAAGACAATCAACTTCTGTGACCACAGAAGACGAAAGCTGATGTTGTGCATGTTATGATTCCTGAGGACCATTGGATTTCAGCTAAAGTAATAGCCAAGATTCTGAGGATTTCTAGTGAAAGAGATGGCCACATCATCCACAACATTCTGGACATGAGAAAGCTTTCTGCAAAATGGATGGTGAAATGACTCAACAAAGATCAGAAGTACATCAGAGTAATGACAGTAAATGCGATTTTGGACCAGTTTGCAGCAGGAGAGGCTGATTTTATGTCTCATTTAGTCATCATGGATGAAACTTGGCTTCATCATTATGAACCCCAGACCAAGCAGCAATCAATGAAATGGTGCCACAGCAGTTCACTGCGTCCCAATAAGTTTTGGGCCCAGAAGTCAGCTGGAAATATTATGGCTTCAGCATTCTGGGATAAAAATGGAATACTCCTCATAAAACAATTGCAGCAAAGAAGGTGTTTGTAAGCCATTTAAGAAACACACAAAAGCCGTTCGATTCACTTCAACATTTAAGTTTAATTTGTCAAAATATTTTCGTCGCTTTAAGACTGCGACTGTTCACTGACAAAATTCCGTCGTGGTCTTAAAGCAACGAAAATATTTTGACAAATTAAATTTAAATGTTGAAGTGAATCGAACGGCTTTTGTGTGTTTCTTAAATGGCTTACAAACACCTTCCACGCTGCAATTGTTTTCGTTTCAGCACACGATCTCAGATCAAATCACTTGCTATGCAAGTACATCTCCGTAACTCCTCATAAAATACCTGCCAAAGGGTTGCACCATCAAAACTGAATACAACACGCCTCTGTTGGATGAACTCCACGAAGCGTTGAAGCAGAAACATTGTGAAGAGCATGAAACTCTACAGAAAATACCTGACTTTGGCTTCAAATTGGTAGACCACCCATCTTACTCACCTAACTTGGCTCTTCTGACTATCACCTCATTCCACAACAATGAAATTTCACTCTGATTCAGAAGTGATTGCTGCTACAGAGGCCTGATAGAGTCCCAGCCTTCCGAGTTCTTTTACAAGGCTTAAAAAAACTGAAGGACCATTGCAATAAGTGTGTGAATCATAATTAACTGATCTTCCTGTATATTTTTTTTATTGCAGAACTTTTCAGCACCCCTTCATATATATAATATATATATATATATATATATATATCATCATCATCATTTAATGTTCGTTTTTCATGCTAGCATGGGTTGGATGGTTCAACTGGGGTCTGGAAGCCATGGAGGCTGCACCTGGCTCTAGTCTGATTAGGCAGTGTTTCTACAGCTGGATGCCCTTCCTAATGCCAACCACTCTGTGAGTGTAGTGGGTGCTTTTTACGTGCCACCGGCACAGGGGCCAGAGCAGGCTCCCAAATGGCCACGATCGGTTGGTGCTTTTACGTGTCACCGACACGGATGCCAGCCAGGCGGCACTGGTATCTGCCACGTTCAGATGGTGCTTTTTATGTGTCACCAGCACGGGTGTCTTAACTACAATTTCCACTTGAATTTATATATATATACATATATATATGAGTGTGTGTGTGTTTGTGAATATGCATTGTATGAGTGAGTGTTTGTGTGTGTGTGAATATGTGTTGTATGAAAAAGGTACTGAGCTAACAAATGTGCTATTGATGTTTTCTTGTTAAAAAAACTGTCTACTAGCTTTGTGTTTTTGAAGATGAGTGAAATGAAAAATTCTTGGTAGAAAAACAGGCAAGAGTTACTGTAAAAACAATGCATTCATCTAACCCAAGTAAGTATTGAGAAGCAGATGCTGTGGCTGCCTGCTGGAGCCTATGCAGCAGGTATTTAAAGGGAAAAATTTGACATGACAGTCAGTCACCGGCTGACACTCGCTGATGATACATCGAAGAGGCCAGGGAACAGAAGAAAGAAGAAGAAAGAAGACATGCACCCAACACCAGAGCTGAAGATACCTCCAAAAGGGGGGGCCCCGCCACGTCAAAACGGTAGAGGAGTAGGGGCCGAAACTGGACGTGGTTCCTCCTGACGATGTCTTGAGCTAACTGGATCCTATAAAGGAGCTGTTGTGGTAACAGACCACGAAACACGGTTGTAATTCTGAATGAATGAACACAATTGAACATTAGTTCAATTATTACAATTATCATTTTAAAATTACTACAATTGGACAAATTATGAGAGACTGTTCTTACTTGATTGAAAGAATCATCCAAAACTTTGGTAAAGTCACCATTTTCTGGATCTATACCATGTACACACTCTTTTTCCACTTTGTCCCATCTGCTCAAATTTTCCAGACACTACAAATGAGATTTAAGATTTCCATTTTGAAATATGCAATTGACATGGAGATTTCAACAATTACTTTTAATTAGTTTGATAGAATACGGAAGAATAGCAAAAATTGTACTTTATGGAACTGAAGAAACAAAACAGTCAAAATTTTGCAATGTATTACTACATTTTTTTTTTATTGTTCCTTCATTTCAATTAATTTTCAAAGTATTAAAGAATTTAGTAAAAGAACTTTATCATTATTAACCCTTTTCCAGGCCAAAACATTTTCATAAGCTTGTCCGAAACATCTATATTTGTCTTCCGATTTTTAGTTAGCCCTTGTTTCATACATTCTGAGTGATATAAAGCTTTCCTTTCATAAGTGCCAAGTCACTCTTGTTGTTGGAAAAAAATTGGAATGTGTATTAGAGTGGCTGTGTGGTAAGTAGCTTGCTTACCAACCACATGGTTCTGGGTTCATTCTGACTGTGTGGCACCTTGGGCAAGTGTCTTATACTATAGCTTTGGGCCTATCCACTCAAAGCCTTGTGAGTGGATTTGGTAGACAGAAACTGAAAGAGGCCTGTCATATATATATGTATATGTGTATATATGTTTGTGTGTCTGTGTTTGTTCCCCCAACATTGCTTGACAACCGATGTTGGTGTGTTTATGTCCCCGTAACTTAGTGGTTTGGCAAAAAGAGACCGATAGAATAAGTATTAGGCTTCAAAAAAATAAGTCCTGGGGTCGATTTGCTCAACTAAAGGCTGTGCTCCAACATGGCCACAGTCAAATGACTGAAACAAGTAAAAGAGTAAAGAATAAAGAGTATGATGCATGGATGCCAGGGTGTATGTCTGGTGTATCACATGTGATAAATAGGACAGGCAAGGAGCTTGTATCTTGTGTGATATACAAAATAGGCAAAAACTGCCGTGGATATAAATGTGAAATTTAATAAATGGTTTTGATTTAAATCAATTTAAAACAGGAAGTTTTGTACCACAGAACCTAAGGCAGTTTCAGGTTGATTGCTATCAAAAGGGTTAAATTTGAAACTCACCTGTATATAACAGTGGTGCCAAGTGCAAAGTTCTTCCTTTGTGCTCAACTCAATAGCCTTAAAAATAAAAATCGCAGAAAATCTGAATATTTATTAAAAATATCGCTTTTGTAAGAATTGGAATATCACATGCCAAAACATGATGATTAAAGTAAAAAAAAAAGCAATGTATTTGTGCATTGAAAGGTTAGCATTTCACAGTACATTAGAAATTTATAGTACAGCACTAAAAACTGCTATCTGCATTAACTCAACCGAAAGAAAAAAAAAAGTCTATATTCCAGTAGCATAAATCTAAAAATGCAATTATAAACATGACAAAGGTGTGCAACCAATATGCAGCAGCCAAATTTCCCTTAAATCACATCCTACCATATCATAACTAGAAGTCTACATAAACATATGAACCGAGATTTAGGAAGCACAATATGTATGCACAAAAACTGGCTTTCTCACACAAAAAATCTCATTGACTGAATACCAGGGACTTTATTATTCAATATAACCTTTAATTAAGGATATGATCTGTGAGAATTTTGACTGCATAGATTTCAGATAAATCTAAAACATGTAAAGGAAAGCTATTAAATTGCATAAAATAAACAAACTTAATTTTTAATCTCCCTGCCATTTAATATATTTTATTTCATGAGAGATGTGTGAAGAAGTGCCACTCCCAAACAGTTGAAGGTATCTGGGGGAGAGGTAGACCCAGGAAGACATGGGATGAGGTGGTCAAGCATGAACTTTGAACATCGGGCCTCACAGAGGCAATGACGAAAGACCGAGATCTCTGGAGATATGCTGTGACTCCAAAGACCCGACAAATAATGTGAGTTCATGGCTGTTTCCTGTACTAGTTTCGCATAGCCCCAGCCCATCCAAAGTACCTTGGATTGCAGAACGACCTGCAGTGCTTACCTTGGATCATAGGGTGACCTGCTGTGCTTGAGGAGACCTATTGAGTCAAGTACATCAAAATAAATATCGAATGGAAATTGTAGTTGTGATACCTGTGCCAGTGGCACGTAAAGAGTACCATCCAAACGTGGCCGATGCCAGCGCCGCCTTGACTGGCTTCTGTGCTGGTGGCACATAAAAAGCACCAACTGTTCATGGCTGCTGCCTGCCCCCACTGGCATCTGTGCCAGTGGCACGTAAAAAGCACCCACTACGCTCACGGAGTGGTTGGTGTTAGGAAGGGCATCCAGCTGTAGAAACACTGCCAGATCAGACTGGAGCCTGGTGCAGCCTCCTGGCTTCCCAGACCCCGGGTGAACCATCCAACCCGTGCTAGCATGGAAAACGGATGTTAAACAATGATGATGATTAGCAAAATAGTCCCATTTTAATGATAGTATCTATATATTACTAAAATTATGAGGACATTCACTGACAGTTGAAAAAGTTTACTTGTGTGAGATTATTAAACTAAAGATCCTGGGTTTTGGTATGTTAAGAAGATTCAGCTTTGGTCTTGAAATTACTTTTACACAAAATTTCTATAGTTTGACTTACTTAGGAAGGGTGATAAAAGAAGGGTTTCCAATCACATGTATACATATTGCTGCATAATCACTATCATAATAAGATACTGAATAAATTTCAACTATCTAGGTTAATTCAATTTTTATTGGCTCAAAAAGCAAAAGCAAGGCCATGTAGGGTGACAGGGAGTTATGTTCAGGGAGGGTGGTCATACAAAGAGTTCAGGCCATTTCTGGTCAAGAGAGACTTTGAACCGAGCGGTTGTCGGCATCTTCACTATCTTGTCTGGCAGCTTATTCCACGGATCCGCAACCCGGACGGAGAAAGCCCCTCTCCTTCGATTGAGATGAAATTGTTGTAGATAGAGATTTTCGAAGTGACCCTGCAGCCCACACTCTGGAGCAGGAGTGAAGAACAGCTATTTTGAGAGGTTACAATTTCCGCTTATGATGTTATGAGTGAGAATAAGATCACCACGGCGTCGTCGTTTTTCGAGAGAATAAAGGTCGAGAGTCTTCGGCCTTTCTTCATAAGACAAATGCTTGAGACCAAGAACCATCTGGACTCTTTCTAGATGATGTACGTCTTCTATTGCAAGTTTTTTTTTTGTGTTTTTGGTCATTACTAAGGATATTAAACAAAAAGAAAAAAATATTAAATAATTTATATTTAAAATGATTACCGTAACATAGTGTTTAATAGCCTCTGAGTAATCACCACGAATTTCTGCTTTTATGGCCATCTTACTAACTTCTTGACAACCAACGTTATCTTTGAAAATGCCCAAAACTGAATCATATTCATTGATTGATTTATAAAGTCTGTATTAAAGAAATTCAATTCATATAATTAAAAGCAAGAAAGCAATAGCAAAATATTAAGAAAAAAAAGAAAGAAAAGAAACCATATTTAGTCAAATTTAAATTTACTGAACTGCACCAGCTTCACATTGTAGCCCCAGCCCATTCAAAGTACCTTGGATCGCAGGACGGCCTGCTGTGCTTACCTTGGATCGTAGGGCGACCTGCCGAGCTTGAGGAGACCTATTGAGTCAAGTACATCAATATCAAAATAAAAATCAAATGGAAATTGTAGTTGTGGTACCTGTGCCGGTGGCATGTAAAAAGCACCAACCGATCGTGGATGTTGCCAGCCTCCCCTGGCACCTGTGCCAGTGGAACATAAAAAGCACCCACTACACTCATGGAGTGGTTGGCACTAGGAAGAGCATCCAGCTGTAGAAATACTGCCAGATCAGACTGGAGCCTGGTGCAGCCTCCTGGCTTCCCAGACCCCGGTCAAACCGTCCGACCCATGCTAGCATGGAAAACGGACGTTAAACGATGATGATGATGATGAAATGTGAACACAAACCATTTGAAATAATTGTTTAGTGATATAAAGATCTTTCAAAGAAATCTTACAACAGACCATCATCATACGTAAAGGATGATATGAATTGTAACTGTTTGATGCTATAGAAATTGGAAGATAGTCAGCTTAAGAGGAAAGGATGAAAAAAAAAAGGAAAAAAAAGGAACAAATAAAAAAAACCAGTTATTGCAAATTACAGTTCAAATCTGAAACTATGGATATGATATCTATGATTAGTACTAAGGTGGAAAACTAGCTGAGAGATTTGCAGTTCAAAACCAGTTACTATATTGTATCTATCATCATCATCATCGTTTAACGTCCGCTTTCCATGCTAGCATGGGTTGGACGATTTTGACTGAGGGCTGGCGAACAAGATGGCTGCACCAGGCTTCAATCTTGATCTGGCAGAGTTTCTACAGCTGGATGCCCTTCCTAACGCCAACCACTTCAAGAGTGTAGTGGGTGCTTTAATGTGTCACTGGCACAGGGCTAGTCAGGGGGTACTGGCAACGACCTCACTCGAATCTTTTTGCACAGGTGCCAATAAGGCGACGTTGGTAATGATCACGCTTGAATGGTGCCCTTTTATGTGCCATGGCACGGGGGCCAGTCAGGCGGTACTGGCAATGACCTCGCTCGAATCTTTTTACACATGCCACTGGCACAGGTGCCAGTAAGGTGACATTGGTAACGACCACGCTCGAATGGTGCCCTTTTACGTGCCACTGGCACGAAACATTTCTAAACAACTGATTGCAGCTTGTTTGAAATAGCTACCGTTAAGTGGCATAATTCAACGCAGGTAGTTTTGGCCCCTTTTAGTATTGAGTTCGATTCTACCAGTAGTAAAAGTTAGACTTAGGTCTGTTTGTTACGAGCCCAAGGATTCATAAGGCCAGGGTGTATAAGATTACACTCCTCCCTGAATAAGATGCTGATTTGTTACAGGTGTAGTGACGTCATTTTCCAGTGTGCGCACACGCAACATCATTCTTCAGTGTGCGTGTGCGGAACGTAATTCTTCACAGTGCGTGTGCTGAACGTCATTCTTCAGTGTGCGTGTGTGGGGCTGGAACCTTCTGGAAAGGCCTAAGGAAGTTCCCTCATGCACATGCGCAAGAGACTGGGGAAGAAAATTCTATCGCGTTCCTTGTTAGCGTCGTTGACTTGAGACACGGCTATTGAAGAGAAAGGACGTGTTAAACGTGTGATCAGCCTATTCTCCTGTCCCAGACGCTTAGGATTTGACCTGCTCTGTTGCTGCTGAATTTGTTGTGAGGTTTATCTTACAAATGTTAAAGTTCAGCCTTGCTATATCGAACCAAGTGGATACCAATATACCAATGTACTTCTTTTGTAAATAAGAAAATAAAGAGTTATATATATATTTTAAGGTTGCGTTCTTGTTCCTGACTGGTAGTTTCTGGAAATTAAAGAAAGGAAATTGGTTGCACCCGAACAGTGTAAAGAATTAACCAGTTCCATTACACAGGGTTAAATTCTCAGCTATTGCTGGAACTCCTTTGCAACTGAATGAACTGGACCATTGTGAAATGAAGTATTTTGTTCATGAACACAATGCAGTGCCCAGTTTAGGAATTGAAGCTGTGATCTTATGATTACATGTACAACACCCTAACTACTAGGTCATGTGTATTCATATAGGAAAAGTTACCTGTGATAAATAATAAGTAGGTAGGTAGGTGGGTTTAAATAGGTAGGTAAGTAGGTAGAGAGAGAGAGAGAGAGGACATAAAAAGACAAAGAGAAAGAGAGTGAGACATAAAAAGAAAGACAAAGAGAGAGAGAGAGAGAGAGTGAGATATAAAAAGAAAGACAAAGAGAGAGAGAGAGAGTAAGACATAAAAAGAGAGAGAAAGAGAGAGATATAAAAAGAAAGACAAAGAGAGAGAGAGAACGAGAGAGAGAGAGATATATAAAAAGAAAGACTAAGAGAGAGAGAGAGAGAATGAGAGAGAGAGTGAGACATAAAAAGAGAGAGAGAGAGAGAAAGGGAGAGCTATGTGTTTCATTTGCTTCATGCCACAGATGTTAGAGATGAGTAAAACTACAGAAGTCTGTTGAAGGAAAATGTTGAAGAATAAGCAATAGATCTTCTAAGACACAGAAAGACTTACTTGGCTAATTCCAACCAGGTTGAAACATCAGTTGGTGGCGGGTTCAAACTCTGACGTGGCCTTTTTGCTTTACTGGGGTGACAACTGTTCATGCCTTTAATTATTTGTTCTTCCAGTACAATTATTGCTGTTTACAGAAGGAATAAATAAGAAAAAATAAATAGTTTGGATGTATCTATATCAAACAATACACTGAGAAGTAAAATATTAAAATTAAATCTATGGCATGTACTTCCTTTTATTCTTTTAACTGTTTCAGTCATTTGTCTTTTGGCCATGCTGGATCACCACTTTAAGATTTATTTTACAAAAAAAAAATAAAATAAATAAAAGATTCAGGGTGAGGGGTTTAGTTGATTTGATTAAAATCAAAACTTAAATCGTATTTATTTTATTAATCCAACAAAGATAATAATCAAAGACAATCCCCATAGGGTTTGAACTCAGAAAATAAACACTGTCCACCTAGACTTCTCATCCCACCTACACTTCCTGTACTCCTGTCTCTGTACCCACTCACTTCTACTCACCTTGTATTTCGAGGGTCCACTTTGACACTACATCACCACTATTTTTATCTTTTTTCCAGTTCCGCCCCAACCACTTCTGCTCTGTTTTCAATGAGATAAATAACTGTGTAGCACTGTTACAGCAAGAAACCTGTTATTTCTCTCACCTCAATCCCTTATCCCATATCATAAAGCTACTTCCTTCAATCAAAAGGAGATCTCGGTCTTTCAGGCTATATAGCAACCTCCCTATTGCTGGTGCTATGTAAAGAGCACCCAGTACAAGTTGGTGTTAGGAAGGGCTTGTCAGGGAACCAGAAGTTCTAATATACTAGATGCAAGGAAAAAATAGCAGGTGAAAAACTTAAGAGATGAGATGGACTGCTTAGTGTTGTAGGTGGTTTCTGTTACTTAAATAATTTAATTAAAGTTTAATTAAATAGTGATTTAATTAGATAGTTGTAGTGAAAGTGTAGCAGCTGTTGTGAAAGTATAGGCGCAGGAGTGGCTGTGTGGTAAGTAGCTTGTTTACCAGCCACATGGTTCCGGGTTCAGTCCCACTGCGTGGCACCTTGGGCAAGTGTCTTCTACTATAGCCTCAGGCCGACCAAAGCCTTGTGAGTGGATTTGGTAGACGGAAATTGAAAGGAGCCCGTCGTATATATGTATATGTATGCGTGTGTGTGTTTGTGTGTCTGTGTTTGTCCCCCCTAGCATTGCTTGACAACCGATTTATGTCCCCGTTACCTAGCAGTTCGGCAAAAGAGACTGATAGAATAAGTACTGGGCTTACAAAAGAATAAGTCCTGGGGTTGAGTTGCTCGATTAAAGGCAGTGCTCCAGCATGGCCACAGTCAAGTGACTGAAACAAGTAAAAGAGTAAGAGAGAGAGCTGGAGTAAGAAAGATATAATAGACATTTAGGGAGCTGTTACTTTAGGTAGCAACTTTGCCTTTCATCCTTTCAGGGTCGATAAATTAAGTACCAACACTGAGGTCAAGTAATCAACTAGTCACCACCCAACAGGTTTCAGGCCTTGTGCCTATAGTAGAAAGGATTATTTCTTCATGCTATAAGCAGAAGGTATGAAATGTGTGTAAGGGGTGCAATGAGATAATAGCATTGAAGGTCATTTCTTCTATTAGTGGGTCATCTGTTTGCTTTGTTCCTTTGAAGACGTGGAATGAAATATCCCTTACCTGAAACACAGGTAAGGGTTAGCATCAGGCTGTAAAACAATGTCTTGAAAATATATTTGTCTAACCTATACTAGCATGAAAAAAATGGATGTAAAAACAAATGAATGGTATAAATGTTAAACTAGTGATAATGATGATGTAATGGAACCTATATAAGAAATTAAAGCATAAATTTGAAGCTGAATAAAAGAATAACAGTAATGCTGAAGAATACAAGACCAAAATAATAAAAAAAAAACACTTTGTTACCAAGTGGTTGAAGTTTAGCAGTTATTGCAGATGATGAAATGAGCTGTTTGATATCAATAGGCAATTCTTTGTCCATATCATACAAAATGTTCTGTAAAAAAACATGGAACCATTAAAGACATGAAGCCTCTTCTTGGTTTCATTTTAAACAAACAATGTTATGCATTTCCCTGTATTAATGCATTAAATTCTGTTGCGTCTGGGGAGAGTCATTTTCTTTTTGTGCCTTATGATTTAAAAACACTCACCGGTAAAATTTCCACTTATTTCTTATTTTTATTTTCCTAAAATTTTCGTTGCGTCTGGCAACCTTTTCAATAGTCAAGATTATTGAAATGGTTGCAAGACGCAACGAAAATTTCCACTTATTTCTTATTTTTATTTTCCTAAAATTTTCGTTGCGTCTGGCAACCTTTTCAATAGTCAAGATTATTGAAATGGTTGCAAGACGCAACGAAAATTTCCACTTATTTCTTATTTTTATTTTCCTAAAATTTTCGTTGCGTCTGGCAACCTTTTCAATAGTCAAGATTATTGAAATGGTTGCAAGACGCAACGAAAATTTCCACTTATTTCTTATTTTTATTTTCCTAAAATTTTCGTTGCGTCTGGCAACCTTTTCAATAGTCAAGATTATTGAAATGGTTGCAAGACGCAACGAAAATTTCCACTTATTTCTTATTTTTATTTTCCTAAAATTTTCGTTGCGTCTGGCAACCTTTTCAATAGTCAAGATTATTGAAATGGTTGCAAGACGCAACGAAAATTTCCACTTATTTCTTATTTTTATTTTCTAAAATTTTCGTTGCGTCTGGCAACCTTTTCAATAGTCAAGATTATTGAAATGGTTGCAAGACGCAATGAAAATTTCCACTTATTTCTTATTTTTATTTTCCTAAAATTTTCGTTGCGTCTGGCAACCTTTTCAATAGTCAAGATTATTGAAATGGTTGCAAGACGCAACGAAAATTTCCACTTATTTCTTATTTTTATTTTCCTAAAATTTTCGTTGTGTCTGGCAACCTTTTCAATAGTCAAGATTATTGAAACGGTTGCAAGACGCAACGAAAATTTCCACTTATTTCTTATTTTTATTTTCCTAAAATTTTCGTTGCGTCTGGCAACCTTTTCAATAGTCTTGACTATTGAAGCGGTTGCAAGACGCAACGAAAATTTTAGGAAAATAAAAATAAGAAATAAGGGGAAATTTTACCGGTGAGTGTGTTAAATCATAAGGCACAAAAAGAAAATGACTCTCCCCAGACACAACAGAATATGCTTCAACACACAAACTCATATAAAGAATCTTGCAAACCAAATCTAAAAACGAAATGCATTAAATGTTAAAGCAAATACTGATGCCCTTGATTAGGTTCAGTTTATAGAAATGAAATTTTTTTTCAAATGATCCTGAAGATTAAGCTACAATATAACTAGAGCAAATGTATGTTTCTATGAAATAACAAAAGTATGTTTTTTTTTAATGTATCTAAATGAGTGTAAAACCATCAAATTCAAAATAAAATATGACAATAATGAAAATGAAATAGTTTTGGAAACTTTCAAATTCCACAGATCCATCATTTGTTGATATTGTTATGGGTAAACAAAGGGTCACTGCTAATTGGAAAGACTTAAGATGAGAGTGGCTACAGATTCATCTTATTATCCAATGTATGGTGGCCCAACATACTAGAAATAGCAACCGAACCTCTTACAAACTCACATCCTACACTCTTGAATTACTTTAATATTAAAATTGTGAAATATTCAACAAACAAAAATTGTTAGAGACAACTCACCAACATGCAGCTAATGAATGGAGGGAAATGCTGCTCGGAGGCTTTCAGCATATTACGAATACTGTTTTGAACTGATTGAATACTTGTTTCCATGTCTTCATCTCCCTTCTCTTGTTCAGCATCAGCAAATATTCCTTTGAACAAGGAATTAAAGAGTAACCTGGCCACTGTACTGTCTCTCTAAAATGGAAAAAGAATTCTATCATCTTAGCAAAACGAGGGATAAAGTTAAGATGGTGACATAATTCTAACTTTACCAATTGTATTTTGTAGCTTTCCAGCTTCAAATTTTATTTCTTACTCTTACCAATTTATAGTGGAGGGTGAGGTGTGTATGTATGAGTAGCATTTACACTGTTATCCTCCTACATTAACAATAAGTCGAAAGGTAAGCTACTATAAATCGGCATGAACTTTCCAGACAACCCAGTATATTACAGGAAAAGATGAAATTTCTATGGATTTGCCTTTTGTATATGTTGATAACAACGATAGGCTTGTGTTTCTTTTACCACCTATCCAAGTAAACTTAAAGATTTTAGTATTTTAATCATCATGCAACTGTCATCCCATAAAAATTTGATCTGGTACTTTCTAATTTAGCCGTCTTATGTCCTGAGTTCAAAACCTACTGAGATCAGCTTAGCCTTTCATCCTTTCAGGGTCAATAAAACATCATCATCGTTTAACGTCCGCTTTCCATGCTAGCATGGGTTGGACGTATGACTGAGGGCTGGCGAACCAGATGGCTGCATCAGGCTTCAATCTTGATCTGGCAGAGTTTCTACAGCTGGATGCCCTTCCTAGTGCCAACCACTCCGAGAGTGTAGTGGGTGCTTTTACGTGCCAGTCAGGTGGCACTGGCAACGACCTCGCTCGAATCTTTTACACATGCCACCAATTATATACCATGTACCAATTATATATTGGAGATGATTCAATTTGATAAACTCCTCTCCAACAAATCCAATCTGCGGTTTCGTGCGTATGTAAGAAATTATTATTAAATCTAAAGGCAGTAAGCTAGCATAACTGTTAGCATGTTGGACAAAATGCAAAATGGTAGTTCATTCATCTTTATGCTCTGTGTTCAAATTCTGCCAATATCGACTTTGCCTTTCATCCTTTCAGGGTGAATGAAGTAAAAATCTGTTTCACACAGGGGTTGATGTAATCGACTAGCCCTCTCCCTCAAATTTCAGGTCTTGAGAGTATGATTGAAAAAGGCTTGCTCTTCATTCCGTAGAAGAAAGAATTCAAATCAGACCATGTTAAGACCAAAAATTATTTACATCAAAAAGGTGCTTTTTTTCTATGTAAATCCCTATTTTTAATGATTTTTTGACTGCTGTGTCGCCATTTTTTGGTGTATTTCAACCAGAAAAATGTTCACTTAAAGAGAATAGCAAGCTACATAATGCAAAATTTTTACTTTTCAAAAATTCCTATTCTAAAGGGTCGAAACAAACCCGAGCAACGCCAGGCTATAATGCTAGTATAGTAGAGAGGATTATCAAATATACATAACTTCAACATATTTTAGACACATTGGTCTAATATATAGCCATTAAAATTTTTAAGATACACCCAGTACAAAGTCAGCTACATTCAGAATAAAATGAAATATAGTCGCAGGAGTGGCTGTGTGGTAAGTAGCTTGTTTACCAACCACATGGCTCCGGGTTCAGTCCCACTGCGTGGCATCTTGGGCAAGTGTCTTCTGCTATAGCCCCAGGCCGACCAATGCCTTGTGAGTGGACTTGGTAGTCGGAAACTGAAAGAAGCCCATCGTATATATGTATATATATATATGTATGTTGTATGTGTGTGTCTGTGTTTGTCCCCCTAGCATTGCTTGACAACCGATGCTGGTGTGTTTATGTCCCCGTCACTTAGCGGCTCGGCAAAAGAGACCGATAGAATAAGTACTGGGCTTACAAAGAATAAGTCCCGGGGTCGAGTTGCTTGATTAAAGGCGGTGCTCCAGCATGGCCGCAGTCAAATGACTGAAACAAGTAAAAGAGTAAGAGTATTATATTTTACTACTCCAAAGGTAATCTAGCTAGTAGATGCAAGATAGAAATGAAAACTTCTCTAACAAACAGATAAAAACATCAGAACAACATACATACCAGAGCTACTACTTGCAATGTTGCTATCAAGGCAGAATATTTTATTTGTATATCAGGGAGTTCTCCAGTTCGATATTTCCTGTACAAAGTTACTTGATGTTCATGTTTGGACTTTTGTTCATGAACGAGTTGCTGTAATAAATAATAAATTATTAAAGATCTACAAGAGATATTTGAATTCTAGAAAAATGTTCAATGTCAAAGTCCTAAAGATGAAAACAGTTAAAGATAAGGGAGTATAAATTTCTAAAGTTGATGGCGTTAAATAGAGACATCAACAACACCTGTGCACTGTGGTCATTCAAACTGCTAGAAATAGCAGCCAAATTTCCCTTAGATCATATGATACCATTGTAAAAAAATTATGTTGAGAGAGAGAGAAAATGAGGACTGAGTTAGTTGAAAATGTGTGTATCAGAATCTCACCTGATCAGGTAACAAATAGCTAATGATGGCACTCTGTCGGTTAAGACGACGAGTGTTCCAGTTGATCCGATCAACGGAACGGCCTGCTCGTGAAATTAACGTGCAAGTGGCTGAGCACTCCACAGACACGTGTACCCTTAACGTAGTTCTTGGGGATATTCAGCGTGACACAGAGTGTGACAAGGCTGGCCCTTTGAAATACAGGTACAACAGAAACAAAGAGTGAGAGAAAGTTGTATTGAAAGAGTACAGCAGGGTTCACCACCACCCCCTGCCGGAGCCTCGTGGAGCTTTAGGTGTTTTCGCTCAATAAACACTCACAACGCCCGGTCTGAGAATCGAAACCGCAATCCTAAGACTGCGAGTCCCCTGCCCTAACCACTGGGCCATTGCACCTCCACAAACAAATAGCTAATAATATTACTAAAAAAGTAAACACTGAACCCAAAACGACTGACTAATAATTCATATGCAAATACAAAAAATTGTACATTTGTTGGTCACTCAATAAATATTCTGTACATACACACAAAAAAACAGCATGAAAATATTCTGTACATACACACAAACAAACAAACAAGCATATTTACTTACAACTTGAGTCTCATTTTTAGTAATTTGCTTTTTTGCAAAATAAAGACTTTGAGCTTCACGATCTTTCAGCACTCGCTTCTTGAGATAAGCAAATTTTCTTGATTTATTTTCTTGAATATATATATAAATAACAAAAAAAAAAAAATTTTTTTTAAATAATAGAAACGTGTGCATTTATGCATGTAGTTTCATGGTTTAAACATCAAAACTATAAATGACTGTTTATTAAATGACAAACAATACGATTGCTGAACAGAGTATAAAAAATGAAATCATCACCATCACCATCATCATTTAACATCTGTTGTCCATGCTGCCATGGGTTGGATGGTTTGACTAGGACTGGTGAGTTGCACCAGAATCCAGTCTGATTTGGCATGGTTTCTATGCCTGGATGCCCTTCCTAATGCCAACCACTCCGAGAGTGTAATGAGTGCTTTTATGTGCCACTGAGACAGGTGCCAGTTGCGTGATGCCAGTATCTGCCACGACTATGATTTCACTTGGCTTGATGGGTCTTCTTCTCAAGCACAGCATATTGCCAAGGGTCTTGGTCATTTGCCATTGCATCTGTAAGGCCCAATGCTTGAAAGGTACATTTTACATGCCACCAGCATGGGTGCTAGTTATGTGACACCAGCACTGGCCACATTGCCTCTGAAAACAGAACAAGCTACTGCATATTACCATATACTAGCAGTATCACCCAGCGTTGCTCAGGTTTGTTTCGACCCTTTAGAATTGGAACTTTTGAAAAGTAAAAATTTTGCATTATGTAGCTTGTTATTCTCTTTAAGTGAACATTTTTCTGGTTGAAATACACCGAAAAATGGCGACACAGCAGTCAAAAAATTGTAAAAAATAGGGATTTTCATAGAAAAGAAAGCACCTTTTTGATGTAAATAATTTTTGGTGTTAATATGGTCCAATTTGAATTTTATCTTCTACAGAATGAAGAGCAAGCCTTCTTCTATCATTCTCTCAATTTTGGTTAACTTGCGCTGCAGGGTCTCGGAGGAGATAGTGTTAGTTGAAGGCTACCAAACCTGCCATACACAGACAACTTCAGCTTTATATATATAGAAATTGTGTTGTTCAATGTAATACTGTCCATCATTATAATAGCCACTAGGGTAGTGTATTGGCAAAGTTGTTAGAGCAATACAAAGTATGCCTTGTGGTATTTCTTTTGGTTCTTTACATCTGGAGTTCAAATCCTGCCGAGGTTAACATTTTTAACAAACCCATAAGGATGAACAGTAAAGTTGATCCCAATGAGATTTGAACTTAGAACATGAAGAGAGATAACTCAATACCAGAATCCATTTAGGATGGCCTCAAAACACTGAACATTTCAGATGAAATGACAAAGGACCAAGATACCTGGTGCCTTGCTGTACCCAAAAAGACTGGTCCTCCACAGCAGAAGTGTTAAGGCTACAAACCCTGGTGAAGAGGATTGCTCTGCAAGAGTCCTGTGCTGGTGCCATGCAAAAAGCACTCGTGCCAGTCTCATGTTAAAAGCACCCAGCACACTCTGTAAAGTGGTTGGCATTAGGAAGGGCATCCAGCCTAAGAAACTTGGCCATATCAGACAGGAACCTGGTGTAGCTTTCTGGCTTGCCAGCTCTAATCAAGCTATCCAATCCATGCCAGCATGATAAATGGACGTTAAAGGATGATGATGACGACGACGATGATGATGATGATGATGATGACTTTGACTAATGTTCAAGAGATTCTGTCAATACACCATCTTTCTTTATTATTACCAGTATCATTGTTTTAACATCTATTTTCCTTGTCTGCATGGGTTGGACAGAATTCACTGAGGTAGATTTTCTTTGGCTGGATACTCTACTTCTTGCCAACCATCACCTGTTACCCAGCAAAGTAATAATATAACTATGTTGCCAAACATATTCTTGCAGAATAATGGAAATGAACAACACGGCTTATATTACAATGGCACTCATTTACAACAATGAAGCAATGCCAGGACCAGGTCACACTCACATGCACACACACATGCATATATGGTGGGCTTCTTTCAGTTTCTGTCTACCAAATCCACAACACCTGGAACTATAGTAGAAAACACTTGCCCAAGGTGCCACACAATGGGACTGAACTTTGAAACCATGTGGCTGGCAAGCAAACTTCTTAATCACACAGCTATATCATGTATTATTATATAAACTAGCTGGGTCTGCGCTGTAAAAAATGATGGCTAATTGTAGTATTTCATATATAAATAAGGTACATAATAATCACAGGTACAAACATTCACATACTTTCCTTGTACACACTTACACATACACACATATACTCACACAGAGTTGAAATGCTGTTTGATTTTTCTTTTCAGCATTGAATGTTCACCATCCCACATCCATTGCACACTCAGTTTTCGAATCCATAAGGAACATATACGTGCACACACACGCACGCATGCACACACACAAGCACACACACACACACACACACACACACACACACTCTGTTTTATATATATATAGATAATAAAAATAAGACAAGAAATAAAATTTACCAATCTTCTGGCTATTTTCTTCCAAAGGATCCTCTTGACTATCTTTAATGGCACTAAGCTTTTTCTGTCCAAAACCTGGACCTGGTCTCTTTCTTGTAGGATAAACTTGAGACACAGCTGTAGCTTTACCGGACACTGTTAGCAAAGAACTTTGAATACCAGAATCCACACTATCTACCTCCATGGAAGAAGAAAGGCTACTCTGTGTTAGCCAATCAAAAGGGACATCTAATCAAGCAGGACATGAAATAAAAAAGAAAGATACAAAATATTAAAAAAGACAAGAATAAAGTTGTATAAATTATTTGCAATAAAATGGAATATTTCAAAAGGAGATAACAGCCACTATGTCTTTTTTGCTGTCGTTTAACCTTTTAGCATTCAAACCGGCCATATCCGGCCAAAATATTTAACTGTTTTATATTGAAACTGACCAGATCTCGCCTCTCACCTCAGCCCTACCATATCATTCTAAAACTAAAAAAATCACATCACTGAAATCTCTAAACTTACAAGATAATACATGATTAATTCAAAACAATATGAATAAACAAACATCACATTTGACAGAATAATCCGAACACTAAAGGGTTAACGTCTGTTTTCCACACTGGCACAGATTGGTCAGTTTGACAGGTGCTGGCCAGCTGGAGAGCTGTCCAGACTCCAGTTGTCTCTTGTGGCATGGTTTCTCAAGCTGGATGCCCTCTCTAATGCCAACCACTTTACAGAGTGTGCTGAGGAGGTGGAGGAGGAGAGAGTAATGCCTGTAGTCTTTCAAAAGGATCTCTTTGATTTGTGTACAGGTAAAACTGAAGTCTAATTTCAACTACTACAAATACGTAGCTGGAAAGAAAGATCCGAAAATTGAAATCCAATTTGGTGCAGTTCTAGAGAAGAAGGAATTTCACTTGTTGAAATTGGAAAAAGGGGCAGTACTCATGATCCTGTCAGGCCCTTTGAAACTAATGAGCTTGATGCTGTTACTGTTCCATTAAAACTGTTGCAGGAAAGACAAAAGCAGGGAGAAGATGCCAAAAGGTCAAGAAGAACTGGGAATAGTGGTTAATGAGGAACTAAGAGAGATATGGATGTGTAGCAATATTGCTATCTTCTGCTATCTTCACTGTTTGAGAAAAACATTAGGAATGATCTCGTTTGAGATTACAAACATCTTTGGCTAGTTTAACCTTGTTGTGTCCACTGATCTGATTGGTTAGCATCTAAGTGCGGTCTGTCTCTCTACTTATTTTGTGCCAGTGTGTAAACTGACCAATCACAGCTTTCGGATAGGAACTTTCATTTGAGCTATCTTAATTCCATAAATAGGCTGATCATCTCACGATTCACCATCTTTTGGCTCAAGACCTTCTAAGGTCTGGTCGGAGACCACACAGAGCTTACTCAACAATGTTCCAGTTCGAAAGGCAGACGACAGCCAACCCAACCATACTGTGAAGACGCTATTGTAAACCAGCGACAGACATAACGTCATCACCAACATCATCTCCATCTATAAAGATTTCAACGTGTACACAAGATAAATACAGATTCAACTCATGCTGTTAGTGTGAAAATCTAACCACGGAAAAACAGTTGCAGTATCATCATCATCATCATCATCATCATCATCGTTTAACGTCCGTTTTCCGCGCTAGCACGGGTTGGACGGTTTGACCGGGGTCTGGGGAGCCAGGGGCTGCCCCAGGCTCCAGTCTGGTCTGGCAGTGTTTCTACAGCTGGATGCCCTTCCTAACGCCAACCACTCCGCGAGTGTAGTGGGTGCTTTTTACGTGCCACCTGCACAGGTGCCAGAGGGGTCTGGCATCGGCCACGGTCGGTTGGTGCTTTTTTATGTGCCACCTGCACAGAAGCCAGTCGGGGCGGTGCTGGCATCGGCCACGTTCGGATGGTGCTTTTTTTATGTGGGGGGGGGGTGCAGGAATATAGGGGAGCACCAGTGGGGAGGGGTGTTCGGAGAAACGATGACAGGTTCTAGACAAGTAGAACGTAGGATATCACGAGAGGGGTAATGCATGGTGAAATAGCATATTGAAGAGGGGGGTTCGAAGAGTAGACACCTATAATGGTGGTGGGAGAAGCGACATCCGGTATAGATGGAGCAAAATATAGAGATATCCGGTATTGGTGGTGGGGTGGGCAAGGGTGGGCGCACCGCGAATACGCGAAGGTTGATAGGAGAGAGTTGATAGTGGAGAGAGCGAGGACTTGGACGGGCAAAATTATCGTAGTAACATGGAGAAATTATCAGCACATAATAATAAAGGGATATTTATATATCTGAAAGAATATCTATATCAAGAGAAAAATATGCACAACAAGTGATTCAACTAATCTCCGCTCCGAGACTCAAATCTTGTTATAGAACTCATTATCGTGTACTACATGAACTGGTAAAATAACTCTAAAATAACTCCATTTGAACTCAAAATGTTGAGACTTCTCTTATGCTCTGTTGTATTCGCATACACCTTATTCTGTTCTTCTGTAGCACACACGAACACACAGATACAAATATTATAAGCATGCATTCATGACACAACACTACGCTAATAATCACAAATCTCTTTGTACACTGTGAATAAAATCTATCTTCTCTTTATAAAAGAAGAACGGTTTTTGGAGTCCTTTATTCATCTACTCTGGCACTGCATACAAACATGTATTATGGCTTATATAACATTATGTTATGTTGGGATGCGGCCGTGCGCATCTGTACAAGAGGAGAAATATGTCACTAAACTCCTCACATACGGTCGTATTCTAACAGATGTAACAGAGGTGATCAGAGATGAAGAATCAACTGAAAGAGGTACAAGACCAACTCAGAGGAACTGAGATCATTATAGTAGGAATAGGAATGACAGAGAGAGGAGACAGCAGGCTTGCCGGATAGAGTGTGGCTGTTAGTAATTGAATGAAATTATCAATATAATGATGATGATGATGATGATGATGATGATGACCCTTCCCTGGATGAGGTCTCGGATACCCAAATGTGTAGCAGCAGCACTGCTTTCGAGGTGGGAGCGATACTCTATCTTGTGGAGTCTTGTGGAATGTCTGTAGCTGTTTGGAGGGCTGAAATATTTTCTGGCTCTGAAGAGAAGGGCTAGTCTTTGGGATATATATTTTAAGGATGTTCTTTTGCCAGGAGAAATCCTCATTTACAGTGATGCTCAGTATTTAGAGAGACCATGAGAACTAGGTGAATTGATTAAAGAAGAAACTTTGGAGTGAGGCGAGAGAGAGAGCCAGGAAGGAGTATAAGAAAATATATTGAATGAAATAAGTATGTCACTGATATAGTAGCAAAATCAATGTTAACGCTTTACCATTTAAACTGGCCATATCCAGCTCAAATATTCTAATTGTTTTATGTTCAATCTAGCCAGATCCAGCCTCTCTTACCTACCCTACAATGTCATTCTAAAAATAAACAATCATATATCAGATGCTCAAGGCTGTGAGGTAATGCATGAATAATTCAAAATAATGTGAATAGATAAGTGTTACATTTGACAGAATAACCTGAATGCTAAAAGGGTTAATGATGTTTCACGCTTCAGCAGCATGCAGTGCAGAGTTCAACTGTTCTCATGAATATATCACTTGAAAAGGGGTAGGTTCTGCCAAACTGGTTTGTGTTTGGCCTATTTTATGAAGATTAAATCTTTATTTGATCTCAAAAGCCAAATAAAAGGTATCTTATATTTCAGCTCATTTTGAAAAGAAACAAACATCAAAATAGGTATTGGTATGATTGCTAGCTTTGTGAGTAGGTGATAGTGTGCATGTGTGCATCTATAAGCTTAAGTCCATATTTGCACACAGACACACACATCCTTGCATGCCTGTACATATTTACATGTTTTAATCATCATCATCATCATTTAACGTCCGTTCTCCATGCTAGCATGGGTTGGACGGTTCAACCGGGGATCTGGGAAGCCAGAAGGCTGCACCAGGCTCCAGTCTTATCTGGCAATGTTTCTACAGCTGGATGCCCTTCCTAACGCCAACCACTCCGTGAGTGCTTTTTACGTGCCACCTGCACAGGTGCCAGGCGAGGCTGGCAACGGTCACGGTCGGATTGGTGTATTTTATGTGCCAATATTTCACAAATGATTTTAAGACATTCCAATAAAACAAATGTCAAAGGTTAATTAATGGTAAATGTTTAGCAAATACTAATGTGAAAAATAGAAATATAAATAAATCTCTGAACGAGGTATAAACAGTAACTGCACGACAATGTGAGGTATACTTGCCATCTCAATATGGCTAACCACTAAGGGTGGGTGTTACTGTAGCTTTTAGTCCCAGGAGATCATCGTCTCCAGCTGGCTTTAGGCACACTTTCTGTGCCCTTATGGTATTTGCAAATACCATAAGGGCACAGATAGTTTGCCTAAAGCCAGCTGGAGACGATGTTCTCCTGGGGCTACAAGCTACAGTAACACCCACCCTTAGTGGTTAGCCATATTGAGATGGCAAGTATACCTCACAGAAATATAAATGTTAAACATAAAAAAGAACACAGCAGGAAATAATACATTACCTTGAGTTGGTGTAAACTGTTGATTACCATATGTAGCTCTGAGCTCATCAGCACCCATATTTTCTGTTTTGATATCATCTACCTCCATATACGATGATGACAGAGCATCAAAAAACAGTGGTGTCATTGTAGAATGTCTATGCTGCCAATGTGACTTTACTCTATACTCCTGATATTACAAGAAAGCAAGAATATTTATTCAGTTTCAGAGAATAAATCTAAAAAGCAAGTGATCAATATGTTTCATATTTTATTGATATTTAGACATTTTTAATTACCTTAAATTGACACTCTGCAAGGGGATATTCAAATATTTCTCGCTTATATTCTGGACTTTTGCTTGTCATTTCCAAAAGTAAACTGCTGGAATAATATAAGAACTGATGTTCAGTTCCAGGAGAATACATCATCTGAAACATTGCAACCATGCGGTCAAAAGTAGACTCTGGCAGTCGAGTTCTGTTACTCCAAAAATTGTGCACCAAGATTCTGTCAAATAAAATATTGAAAATATAATTATTATAGAATTTAATCATAGCCAAGTAAAAATGATAAGATAGAAGGGGAAAAAAATTGTAAAAACAAAACAAACAAAAAGAGAAAGAGAGAGATAAGCTAGAAGATGTGAGAAAAGAAAGGAAAACAAGAGGAGAAGAAAACTAAGAAGTCAGTGGTGGATATGTGGTTAAGAAGCTTGTTTTCCAACCACATGGTTCCATGTTCAGTCCCACTGTGTAGCACTTATGGCAAGTGTCTTCTTCAAATAGCCCTACGATGACTAAAACCTTAAGAGTGGATTTAGAAGACGGAAACTGAAAGTAGCACATCATATATCTATCTGTATATATATATATAATAATAATAATATTAGGGATTAAATCCAAACTTACAGGGAAAAATTAGATTTAAGATTAAATCAAATTTCACAGTATAAATATAAATTAAATTAGAGATAAAACCACTATTAGGCAAATCAAACAGTGAAAAACATAAACCAAAACATAAAAATAAATATAATTAATATAATATACAAAAAATATAAAATTTAAAATTTAAATTATTAAATTAAAAATTTTTTATATTTATAAATTTTTATATAATTTTTTTATTTTCTATTTTTTCTATTTTTTTTTATTAAAATAATTTTTTAAAAATATATTTTATTTTTATGTTTTGGTTTATGTTTTTCACTGTTTGATTTGCCTAATAGTGGTTTTTCGCTAATTTAATTTATACATATATATATATATATATATATATTATATATATATATATATATATATATATATATATATATATATATATATATATGTATATATATATATATGTATATATATATATATATATATATATATATATAATATATATATATATATATATATATATATATATATATATATAAAGTAAAAAGTTAAAGGGCCAAAGGGAAGAGTAAGTATGGTTAGGCAGCTTTTTAATCACTACAAATGTTTTGATACATACAGATCCTCGTATATACAGGATTTAAAGTTAAATTTAAATTAAATTATGTAATGATTTACTTGTATAAGAAGATCTATATGTATCTCCTCAGGCGATGCTCAGTTGCTGTCTCCATAAGTAAATCCAAATTTCCATGCTACAACATACATGGCTTCTTTGAAACTAGAATTGGTAGCATACCATAGGAATACTACCCGGCTATTTGGGAATTCTAAGGGTGAATGAGCTCTATTTGTACTCTTATACGTTCTTAACAGAACACATCTCAACTATTTGGCGATTTTTCTTTTTCCTCTGTCTTCTCTTCCCTGGATCTTTCCTTCTCCTATGTTTCCGACGAAGAGCTCCGCTCGAAACGTTAAACCCTCCTTCTTTCCTGAGCGTCCAATAATACTATATTTGTTCCACGTCCTTGCGTTGTTGTGTTTTTTTGTGCTTTCTTGTTTGGATTAACTTTATATATATATATATATATATCAAAGGAGGCATGAGCGCTTTCACATACACATATTCACATGACAGAATTTCTGCCTAGTAAGCTCAACCATAAGGCTTTGAGCAGTCTGAGGCTCTATTAGAAGACACTTGCCTAAGGTGTAGTGCAGTGAAACTAAATTGACACAATGTAGTTGGGGAGAGAACTCCTTACCCACAAAGTCATATATATATAGGGTGCTAAGAGCACCATCTGAGTGTGATCATTGCCAGAGTGGCTAACTGGCTTCCGTGCCGGTGGCATGTAGGAGGCACCACTCGAGTGGGATCGTTACCAGCATTGCTTTACTGGCACCTGTGCCATTGGCATGTGTAAAGAAAATTTGAGTGAGGTCGTTGCCAGTACCACCTGACTGGCCCCCGTGCCAGTGGCATGTAAAAGCACCCACTACACTCATGGAGTGGTTGGTGTTAGGAAGGGCATCCAGCTGTAGAAACTCTGCCAGATCAAGACTGGAGCCTGGTGCAGCCATCTGGTTCGCCAGCCCACAGTCAAACCGTCCAACCCATGATAGCATGGAAAGCGGACGTTAAACGATGATGATGATATATATGCTTATGCGCACAATAAGCTGTTGTTAGATAAATAGTAACAACTCAGATTCAGTAAGGAGGAAAACAGATTTGAAATGTGGCCCCATTAGCCATATCAATAAGATTATTTGTAGGCAAATTTTGATAAAGAAAGTTGAGTGATGGAAAATTCAAAATCCATCATAGACTTTTCTTTGCATATTCATCTGGTACATTTATTTTCATAAGTCTCTGTTCACTAAGAGTGAGCATGTGCACACATGTGTATGTGTGTGTGTGTGCATGCACATGTATGTGCACATACATGCACATGAATTCTGCTCTCTTGGTTGCCATTGTTTGAACTGAGCAGAGCTGATGTCGATATTCCTTGTCATTGTGTCCAGTTGCTCTGTACTTTCAAAGAGCCTTGAAGTAGCAAAATCCTTTACTTGAGAAGCAGCTAAAGGTTGGCATCTGGATGTAGAATCCTAACTCAAAATCAATTCCTGTTCAAGTTATTAAACAAATTGAAGTCATATTTTGCGTACTGAAAAAGATTAAGCGTTGTGCAATAGCCTTCAGCTCTTAGTTTTTTATTAAACTAGCAGTATCGCCCAGCGTTGCTCGGGTTTGTTCCGACCCTTTAGAATTGGAATTTTTGAAAAGTAAAAATTTTGCATTATGTAGCTTGTTATTCTCTTTAAGTGAACATTTTTCTGGTTGAAATACACCGAAAAATGGTGACACAGCAGTCAAAAAATTGTAAAAAATAGGGATTTTCATAGAAAAAAAGCACCTTTTTGATGTAAATAATTTTTGGTCTTAATATGGTTCAATTTGAATTTTTTTCTTCTACGGAATGAAGAGCAAGCCTTCTTCTATCATACTCTCAATTTTGGTCAACTTGTGCCACAGGGTCTCAGAGGAGATAGTGTTAGTTGAAGGCTACCAAACCTGCCATACACAGACAACTTCAGCTTTATATATATATAGAGATTATGATTGCTTTCTGTTAGACTTACTAATGTAATTGTTCAGCCAAATTAACTGGTTGTACCAAAATTTCAATTAAAATCATTCAGTACATTTGCCTTTCCTTTTAGCATGAACATGTGATGCTCAACTCTTCCAGAAACCATTTCTATCTTTAATATCTCATGTTCCCATCAGATTTCACACACTAGATCTTATCTGGTTTAATATATAAGCATTCTTTTATTTTTTTATTTTTTTTTACTTGTTTCAGTCATTTGACTGTGACCATGGTGGAGCACCGCCCTTAGTTGAGTAAATCAACCCCAGAGCTTATTCTTTGTTAGCCTAGTACTTATTTTATTTGTCTCTCTTGCCAAACCACTAAGTTACGGGGATGTAAACACACCAGCATTGGTTCTTACATACATACATACATACACACACACACGCACACACACACACACATACATACATATATATATATATACGATGGGTTTCTTTCAGTTTCCGTCTACCAAATCCACACACAAGGCTTTAGTCAGTCCAAGGCTAGAGTAGAAGACTCTTGCCGAAGGTGTCACACATTGGGGCTGAACCTGGAATCACATGGTTGGTAAGCAAGCTTCTTACCACACAGCCAACATAAACAAATAAAAACAACAATAAACAATTTATCTCTGAATATTTTAAGGATTTATATAATTTTCTTTTTACCTGTTTTGTAAGCTTTTTAGCTAAAGCATCAACAAAGAAGACTTAAAATTATTAATACTTATACTTACCGACATGAATAATCTTTATCTTCTAGACCTTTCAACAATAATTCTCGTGTATTAGACATTATTTGGCTACTTTCTTCTGATGTTTCCTCTCTAAAATAAATAAAATAGGTTTAATGTATAAATAAAAAATATATATATATATATATATATATATTGTTGTATTTTGGAATGGGCATTTTGCCAGTTTAGCCAATATATATATATATATATATATATATATATATATATATATATCTTTCTTTACTACCCTCAAGGGGCTAAACAAGGACAGACAAAGGTATTAAGTCGATTACATCGACCCCAGTGTGAAACTGGTTCTTTATTTATCGACCCCGAAAGGATGAAAGGCAAAGTCGACCTTGGCGGAATTTGAACTCAGAACGTAACGACAGACGAAATACCGCTAAGCATTTCGCCCGGTGCGCTAACGTTCCTGCCAGCTCGCCGCCTATAAATATATATATAGCCACATAAAAGAATGTAGTCATAATTCATTTATACACATACAACAGGCTTCTGTACAAATTCTAGTTTATTGAAAACAGTCCTTCTCCAAGATATTCTTATAAGAGGAACAAAGCTCAATACTGCTGCAAGTTACCGAAATATTACCTTCAGAGTTTTGTGGATGTTTACTGAGTTCAGTTGTTTTTACTTTGCTGCATCTGCTTATAACTAAGTAGACTTTGCTATTTCTAGTTAGAAAAAAAAAGAAAAAAATAATAAAAATTTTACATAGAGAAACGAAAATAAAACTTTGGAAACAACCTAAAGGGAGATAATTGAGAAAGACTTGAAAGTGAATGTAAGACTGTAATCATGTAAAGTAAATATAACAAATAATCCAGTTATTCCCAAAATCTAATCACTTCATGCCAGTCATGAAGCCAAACATCCCTGAAAATTTCATCAGAATCCATCCAGTGGTCCTTGAGATATCATGTCCATGGACAAACAAACACAACTGAAAATTTTTCATAGGTTTAATCATTCTTATAGCAACACTGCTCTTCTCAATACGTGTTATGTCCCAGTTAAAATAATTTTTGCATGTCTTGCATGAATGGTAAACCAGGGATCATTCTCATAATTTTCAGTTTCTTTTTTGATCATTCCAAGTGCTCCTACAATCACTGGTATTGTAACCACCTTGAGTAGCCACAAGTAGTCACCTCTCCAACAAGAGGCGACAACACCTTGGACCTGCTCTTCACCACAACTCCTGAAGCGGTTATCAATTGCACTACGGAGGAACCTCTAGGTGACTTTGATCATGCTATGATCATCGCCAATCTGGCTCTTGCGGGCAACAAAAACAGCTATGGTACGACCACACTTGGAATTCGCATCATCAGTTTGGAATCCCTATCTTGCTCAGAACATTGACCTCCTGGAATCTGTCCAGAGACGGGCAACCAAACGCATACCCTCCATCAGACACCTACCATATTCTGAGCGCCTTGTTTCCCTGGGCATGGATTCACTGAAGCTCCGGCATCTGGCGACGGACTTGGTAAACGCCCACAAAGTTATCAACCACCTCACCAACAACAACACTGAACACCTTTTTGATCTCCATGTGTCTAACACACGTGGACATGCCTACAAAGTCAGAAAACAACACAGCTCCCATGACTTTCGGAAACATTTTTTCACGCTCAGAGTTGCTGAAGCATGGAATAAACTGCCTGCGTCAGTTGTTGACTGTCATGACATTGCATCCTTTAAGGCCCTCATGCTTTCCGAAATCCGCCGAAACTACACCTGATTATATATACACTTTAGATGAGTTGTAGTGCACCTGAGCACTGTACACAATTATTATTATTATTATTATTATTATTATTATTTTGCCAATATCAATTAGCAAGTCTATTTTCCGGGCATGTCAAATTCTTTTGCCGAGATATTATGACCACAAGTAACACTCATATCAATCAATAAACAAACTTTATTGTTTTGGTCTTTCACAACAATATCTAGTTTATTAGCTTTTATAGTTCTATCATTATTGTTATTAATAATGATTATTATTATTATTATTATTATTTCCGACTTAGTGAAGGCAGAGGTATTGTTTTCAGTCGTGTTTGTTTGTCCGTGGACAAGATATCTCAAGAACCACTGGATGGATTTGGATGAGACTTTCAGGGATGCTTGGCTTCATGACTTGCACGAACTGATTAGATTTTGGGAGTGATCCGGTATCAGACAAGGATGCTGGATAATTTTTTATATTTACTTTACATGATTACAATCTTACATTCACTTTCAAGTCTTTCTCAATTATCTCTCTTTAGGTTGTTTCCAAAGTTTTATTTTCGTTTCTTTATGTAAAAGTTTTATTATTTTTTTCTTTTTTCTTTTCCTTTTTTTTTCTCGTTCTACATGACTTGATTTTGTAAACGAACATTCTGGTCTGTTTATTTTAATGGTCTATCAATGTATAAAGTAAGTTTCTTTGCCCAAATTGTCTGGAAGACACTTGACAAGGAATGGGAACAAAATTGAAAGAAGAAAAACTCATAATAATGATGCCATTTAGCATGTTTTCCATGGGTTGAATAGAAATAATTTAATTAGTTGCCCGGTTTAACACCACACTGTCACCTGGTACTCTGGGTGCATGTAAGAGAGCCTGCTTTCTTGTAAGTGCCTTGACCAGGTCCAGGTCTCTGCTTTGATGGTATCTTCTCTTCACTCCTACCAGCCTCAGAAACCCTGGAAAAAGTTCTGGGCACTTACTTTCTTCCTACCTGAAACTGTAAAAAAAAACAAAAAAACAAACAAACAAACAAACAAAGAAAATGAAGGGCAGAGACATTTTGAAAGACTTACCCATAGTTGTCATATACCCACATGAGGATATCATACAATACTTTACGACAAGCTACCCATGGTTCTTCTTTCTGATGATTAATACTAGAAAATATCTCTGCTAACTCATTTGGCTTAAGTTTAGCAAGCAAAGCTTTCACAATATTCAAAGAAATCAATCGAATATTTTTATTTCTGTTAATAAAAAAAAAAAGATACATTAGTAATAATATATGACAGCAATGAGCATGAAATAAAAAAGGGCAACACAGGAGGGACATGTGCATATTTACATACATATACCTTAATACAAATATTGTATTAAGCCAAAAATTTAAAAGGAAGGGAGAGAGTCTTAACATTTCTGAGACTAGTCCTTCATCAGAAGAAAAGTATAGGAGGAGCAAACTACTATTTTTTAAAGAATATAATTTTTAAAGAATAAAATTTTTTAAAGAATATAATTATAAAGAACTAGCAGTTTCGCCCGGCGTTGCTCGGGTTTGTAAGGGAAATAACTATATAAGCATTTTTAGAGATGTAAAGTATAATAGCCATGGCTAACCACAAAGGAGGGTGTTACTGTAGCTTTTTATGTTCTGAGATTTAAAAATAAATTTTTAGAGAGTTACTTCCCCTATATATGCCAAAAATGCATTAAAAATGGGAAAAATTGATGGTAAATTTTTTTAAAATCGTAGACTCATCGTAGACGCGCGCTAATACCCAGAAGGGCTCGATATGAATCATGACTATAAGATACCCGGTTTTGGTTAAACTGCACTGCAAAATGTGGGAGTAGTTAGGAATCTAAATCGTAGGAGACAGACAGCACACAACCTCTCTTTTATATATAAAGATATCATTTTCAGTTAAGTTCTCTGAGCAGTTTAAGATAGAATTCCATAATTTATTAATACAGTTTTTTTCGCTATGAGTTATAACTTATCTTGCTGAAAGACCAGCTCAATATGTAGAGGACTCATTCATTTGCAAAGGAGGCTTCATATGCACTTTTCTCATAGAGTCTGAATTACTTAGTAAATAAACAGATTCATCCAGCAAAACAAGTTATAACTCGGAGAGTAATAATTTGTGTGTGAACCAGTGTACATGAGAGTGTGTGTGTGCAAATAGACTCACATACACATCTTTGGCTTATTCATTCCTACCCATCTCATACATAGAAAGTCCACTGTGACATCTCGTCACCACACACCCACTTCAAGCCCTACCGCCACCCTCTCTTCTAAAATGTGAACAGTCATACAAATTTTGAAAACGTGATTTCTGGACAAAATCATATTAACCCTCTTTTATACAATGAAACAATACATAGTTTGTGATCCTTCTTAAGAAAAGAAAACACTTTCATGCAAACTGTACCCCCATTATACCATCAATTATATATCAGCTGTGCTGCTTCTGCCTATAAGAAAGGAGCAAATAATACAATGTACCTGTAGGTCATAACACCCTGGCAACGCCGGGATGCATTGCTAGTATCTTGATAGTTGCCAGTGTTCAGAAATGTGTGAATATCTAAAGTATCATTGCACAATACAGGACTTCACTATGAGGTGGCATCAAAAAGTTCCAGGACTAGTTTTTTATAAAAAATAACTTATTTCCCCAAGTTTCAACCTCATCTCCTTCAAAATAGTCACCTTGTGCAGCAATACACGAGTCCCAGCCTCCCTACCACTTTTAGAATTCAGCCTGGAAATCGCTTTCCGTAAGCAAGATGAGGACCTTCTGCAATTAATTCTGGATCTTGACAGTGGTGTTAAAACAATGACCTTTGAGCTGTATTTTCATCTTGGGCAAGAAATGGAAGTCCACAGGTGCTACATCTGGTGACTAGGGTGGATGCAGAAGTAATACCATGTTGTTTTTGGCAAGAAACTCACAAGTGAGGGGAGCTCAGCGACAGGATGCAAATAAGTGAATGAAAATATAGTTTAGTTGGTAGCCAAAAGCTTACTGAGTCTTTTGATACCCCATACGTCAAAATCAACAACTCGGTTTTGGAACGCATAAGGAACATGCGCGCGCACACACACACAAACTCTGTTTTATATATATATATAGATATAGATATGCATGTCAGGTATTATGATGAACATAACCATTGCTTCTTTCCTATCTAATGAGTGCATCAGTGAAATGTAGCTCTTTCTAGTAATGATTCATCTTTCCCAAATTACTCAATAGTTCCTCTTCAAGTAACTAACAATGTCACTAATTTTGAGAGTGGCTGGTTTAGGTGAAAATGCTTAAAAACGTTAGATTTCTTACAGTTACATACAAATTAAATTTCTGAAGTAGCAATGATATAGCCAAATAACTCCACCTTAGTTTATTAATGACCTAATTATTGAAAGCAAAAAATGGAAAGGTTAAGTTGCTGACCTTAGGATACTGTGATTTAGAATGTAAAAAAAAAAAAGTTAAACTAAATACAATAGTAATGCCTATATATCATGGTATGACATTTTTTTTGTAGGAGCAGAACACAACTAATTGATTGATTTAGTGTTACAACATTTTTTCCAAAAGTCATTTAACCCTTTCATTACTGTATTTATTTTGAGATGCTTTGCGTTTCTTTCAATTACTTTAAATATAACAAAGAATTTAGTAAAATAACTTAGTTATCATTCAGCTAGTGTTAAGAAGATAAACTGTAAGTAAGGTTTGGTGGAAGATTTTAATTCAAAACTTATGAAAACAAGACATTTGTACTCAGAGCCAGAGCTGGTTTCAGTCGGGTTGGTAACGAAAGGGTTAAAAATGACTGAAAATAATTGAAGAACAAAAGTACTTACCTGTGAGCAAAGAAAGAGAAGAAATTTTTGCTCTTTAATTCTCTGAATGCACCGTCAACATTGTTGATATTCCCAAGCAATATTTCCAAACAATACAATTGGAAATCTCCATGGAGTTTGGTTAAGTGATAGAGCAGCTTTGGTAAATAGCTAGAAATAATCATAATGAAAATTAATTACAAATCATAATGGTTTCAAATTCTGGCAAAAACGAAACTATTTTACTGGGTGGGGATAAAATCATTTGCATCAACCGCAGTGATTAACTGGTATTCTTCTTTATTGATTTTGAAAAGAAGAAAAGCAAAGTCAACCATGGTGGCATTTGAGCTCAGTACATAAAGTCAGAAGACATGCTGTTAAGTATTTTGTCTAGCGTGTCCTTTTGCCTTGATGGCCCTTACAAATCATATCATCACCATCATTGTTTAACGTCCTCCTTCCATACAGGAGTGGATGGTTTGACAGGAGCTAACCAGGCTGGAGTTTGTACCATGCTTCTGTGACTGTTTTAGCATGGTTTTTGTGGTTGGATGCCTTTCCTAACACCAACCACTCCATAGAGTGGGCTGAGCGCTTTTTATGTGGCATTCACACAAGTGAGGTCAATTTTGGCATGGTTTTTATAAGTGGATGCCCTTCCAAATATTTCCCCATCTATCACGAGCTTTCTTACATGTATCTGGCATGGCCTTTAAAATAATGAACCATCTTCAAGGGCTCTTAGTTGAATTCAGTCAATATTTTTTATGTGTGTATTTGAATGTACACAATGTATAAGAAACATTTAAAATCAATTCTCTGAATTAGAATGAAAAAAAAAAGTACCCACCACCACAAAAAAACAATTAAAAAAAAATTACATTTTGTTAGTGCCACATAAGAGGCACCCATGTTGGCATACATAAAAAGCATCTGTGATTGCACCATGTAAAAAGCTCCCATATTTGCACCATGTTAAAAAGCACCCAGTACACTCTGTTAAAAGATTGGCATTAGGAAGGGCACCAAGCTGTAAAAACTATGCCAAAATAAACAATTGGAGCCTGGTGCAGCTCCCTGGCCTACCAACTCCTGTCAAACTGTCCAACCCATGCCAGCATGGAAAATGGACATTAAATGATGACAATGAATATATATATATTTACACACACACACACACATATATACATCTGCATACACATACATATACCTAACAATACAAGCTTATCTCTTATATAAAATCCATTCTGTGAGTGTGTGTGTGTGGCTTCTAGGATCTCGGGCATCCTCCATCCGATTGCCCTCAAATTTGATATGTAGATACCGACGGTATCAGGGCGTGTATAAGTCTTGAAAAAATTACAAAAATTGATTCCAGGTGAGAATGTGATCGATAAAGCCGTGGAAAATCGTTTTTCTTTGGAATAGAAAACAGTCTATCTTTATATCTTCTTTTGCTGGTGTCTCAAATTTACGTTAAATCAGTGTTTCTCTATGGGAAGGTTGGACAAGTTGTTTTGAGAAAATTTAACTCAGCACCATCCATTGGATGGGGGACGTTTTGCTTTTATGTTGTGATACCTGTGCCGGTGGCATGTAAAAAGCACCATCTGAATGTGGCCGATGCCAGCGCTGCCTTGACTGGCTTCTGTGCTGGTGGCACGTAAAAAGCACCAACCAATCATGGCCACTGCCAGCCTCCCCTGGCACGTAAAAAGCACCCACTACACTCACGGAGTGGTTGGCGTTAGGAAGGGCATCCAGCTGTAGAAACACTGCCAGATCAGACTGGAGCCTGGTGCAGCCTCCTGGCTTCCCAGACCCCGGTCGAACCGTCCAACCTGTGATAGCATGGAAAACGGACGTTAAACGATGATGATGATACACACACACACACATATATACATAAACACACATACATAATTGCAATATTTTATTTAATGACTGTTTTGGTGGGCATGGACGAGTAAAGTTCTGAGAACATTTCAACATAAATTTAATTTAAAATAGAAATTGTGCTTTCATTTCATTTAATTTTTTTTTCAGAGGTGATTAATTACTTTAAAATTTTTTAGTCAGCTGAAAGTTTTTTTTTCTCAATGAAATAGATTTTTAAAGTATTTTCGGTAAGAAATATTTAACTCACCTCTCAGCAACTGGTTGATAGTGTAACTGCATTTTATGAAGACAAACAATGAAATTTCCAAGCTTGGGTTCTAAAGTTTTCATTACTCTTTCAATTTGTTTCATAAATTTCTCAAATTCAGAATCTTTATGCTGATCAAAATATTTCAATGACAGGCCTAACACCTCAGCTGTACTAGCATAAACAATCTTATGACTATGATGAAGTCCTTGAGACAAATGACTAAAATATCTATAAAAAAAGGAGAATAAATAAAAACAAAAGTTGTAGTTTACCTGCATGAGAAGTCAAAATATAATGATTTATTTTCCTTAGAAATAGGACATTTTTAATGTGAAGTGCTTTACTAAGTTGCTTGAATTAAATCTGGTGTCTTAAGGGCTGTTGAAAAGTAAAATTGAAATTATACTGTCTAAAGCAATTTGAATTTTTTTCTTTCTTAAGATTAGTGGAAAATATAATTATTATTTTGATTGTTGTACATTAATGAAAGTATATGACTTAGTGGTAAAGATATTTGGCTTGTGATTGCAGTGTGTTTTGTCCTTGAACAATACACTTTATTTCATGTTGCTCCAGTCCACCCAGCTAGCAAAAATGAGTACTGTAAATCCTCAAGTATAATCCGCATTTTCCCCCCAAAATTTAAAGGTCAAAATCCCTAGTGCGTATTATACACGAGGTTAAAAATGAAAATTATTTTCTAAGCAATGTTCAATTCTCTATTTGCTGTCCAGCAATGTTTATTCAGACGCATTTTGTGATGTCGGGCGCGAAAATACTTTAAGTGAATAGCTTATGTGAATTAAAATTATACCTTATGTGAATTAAAATGTGTTTCCTATTTATAGAGAAGATATTTTTAAGAGTAAAAACTCACGTTTCTCGAGGAACATCTGTCATATTTACATAAGGTGAAAAATTACATTTTAATAGAACACCCAAGAGCTGTACACTGACCATCAGACCTCCAGTGTTGGGATCACTGCTTGTCATCATTTCATATAAAAGCCTATAAGTAAGAAAAAACAGAATAACGTTCAAATCTTAAATAGTAAAACCAAAATACATAACTCAAAGAACAGTATTCTTTTTACTTTTTTTTTTTACTTGTTTCAGTCATTTGACTGCGGCCATGCTGGAGCACCGCCTTTAATCGAGCAACTCGACCCTGGGACTTATTCTTTTGTAAGCCCAGTGCTTATTCTATCGGTCTCTTTTGCCGAACCGCTAAGTAACGGGGACATAAACACACCAGCATCGGTTGTCAAGCAATGCTAGGGGGACAAACACAGACACACACACGCATATATATATATACATACATATATATGACGGGCTTCTTTCAGTTTCCATCTACCAAATCCATTCACAAGGCTTTGGTCGGCCCGAGGCCATAGTAGAAGACACTTGCCCAAGGTGCCACACAGTGGGACTGAACCCGGAACCATGTGGTTGGTAAGCAAGCTACTTACCACACAGCCACTAAACTTGTAAACTTCCCTAATAAAACAGAGCTGTGGTATGGTCGAGTGAAGTTGGTACTGGTTTTATCGCATGAACTAATACACACACATGTACACATATATATGTGTGCACAAATGGGCACCTCACTCAATCAATCTCCCCTCTCAATCCATATCTTTCTCATTGTAGGTCTCCCCCTACTCCTGATACCATTTTCTTTCTTGCTATCCAGAATCTTTTCACTATCAGCCATTCTTCACCCATCAGTATTGTTCTCTACACCCACATGTTACAGTGGTCCACCCATTCCCCCCACAAACTGGACCACTAAATTGTCTCACCTTATGCACATTCTATCCCTTTTCTGCAGCCTACCCAAGCACATCATCCCTCTCCTTCCCCTGTCATCATTACCATACTCAACTCCTACACCACTGGCCAAGTCCCATCCCTGTATCTCTCACTTCCTCCATCCATCTTTCAACCCTACTTGATCTTTACAGATGTTGCTTACTCCTCTTCTCCCATTTCTCCTATCTCATGACCCCACCACTGTATACTCATGCAAAAACTCACCTACACACACTCTTAGCTTCTCTGTCCCCACTCACAATTACTCACCTTGTACCTTGAGGTGCTACCTGAACATCTACTCATCACTATTTATCTCTTTGGAGATATGACTGATTCACTCTCACTCTCCTTTCTAAATGTGAGCTCCTCTACAACAGAAAACTGCTCTGCTCCAACCTCTTCTCTCATATCTTAACACCCATCTAGCATAAGAATGCACCCACCAACCCTGCTCCTGCATGATGACCTCAACAGTAGTGGTGGCATGAAAAAAGCACCCTGTGCACACTGTAAAGTGGTTGGCATTAGGAAAGGCATCCAGCTGTAGAAACATGCCAAAGCAGACATAGAGTCAAGATGCAGTCCTTGGCTCCATCGCTTCCGGCATGGAACATGGATGTTAGATGATGATAATGATGATGATGTTTAAAAAAAAAACAAAAAAACATTTGAGCGAGGTCGTTGCCAGTGCCACTGGACTGACTCCTGTGCAGGTGGCACATAAAAAACACCATTTGAGTGTGGCCATTGCCAGTACCGTGTGACTGGCCCTCTTGCCGGTGGCACGTAAAAGCATCCACTATACTCTCAGAGTAGTTGGCGTTAGGAAGGGCATCCAACTGTAGAAACTCTGCCAGATCAGATTGGAGCCTGGTGCAGCCATCTGGTTTGTCAGACCTCAGTCAAATTGTCCAACCCATGCTAGCATGGAAAGCGGACGTTAAACGATGATGATAATGATGATGATGATAAATAACCAGTATTTATGATTCCATGTGCATTCTAACAAATCCAAAGATGTCTACATTTGTAATGAAAGAAGAAAAACTTACTTATATGGGATATCTATTCTAGCTTTCCAGAGTCCTACCAAAGCTTCCAGCAGTTTAAGATTATTTCGAAATATTGTCCGGTTTGCATTATAAATATTCCTGATGATAAACTGCACCAAACTAGATGCCACATAACGATCTTTTGAAGTATCCTAATTATTGAAAGAAAATTGAAAAGAAATAAAAGAAAATGTTAAACTCTCCTCAGACACAATAAAAAAAAAAAAGAGGAACTAATGAATTAGTTCAGATAAAACAAATATATAACACATTATAAAAAAATAATCAAAACAAAATATTGCTTTCAAATTTTGGCTCACAGCCAGCAATTTCAGAGGAGGAGCTAAGTCAATTACATTGACCACAGTACTCAACTGGCACATATTTTTTGACCCTGAAAAATTAAAATAAAATATTAAGAGATTCAATGTTAAAAGTGTGATTCGATTAGCTAGTAACATGGTTATAAATTTTCAGATTATTAACCTCAACTATAAAGTTGGAACATCATGTGTTTTAAGATGATTTTACCATGTTAAAGCAAGTGATTGGCTTTGAGGATCATATGACAGTCTTCTCTATTTTGCCTTATATTTTACACTCCCTCACTAACACTCTTGGTTTTAATTCCTTTACTAACATTTTTACAATTCTAATAATCTTGCTATTGCAAATTTTTCCATGTATTTTGAAGTGTTTGTGGTGTTATGGGCTGTGATGAGCTATGTGGTGTTGGTGGAGAGGATTGCAGATGAGGTAGACGGAAGTGAAGACTGCAGGGGCCGGTGGAACAGCAATGGGGCATGCGTGGGCAGGAAGCACGTGCGGGCAGTTCATGAGGGACGGCAGCGTGCAAGGACATGTTTATTTCTTGACAGTGATTGCTCATCCCGCCGAGGTCAAGAGGTAAGGTCTCTGTATTTCTTTCTCCTGTTTGCTTCATTTTCTGTTGTCTTTTCCCTCCATCACATTACAGATTTTATATGCACATCAGTGCAATTTTCAAACAAAGGTTGACTAGATGTACCAAATAAAGTTTCATCTTGGAACTGGCATTCATCTCGCCTTTTTGTTGAGAAGCAGCAGGTATTGATAAAAAATATTGTTAAATTTTAAATATTTATAAAACATTTTCTGATATTTTTCTAAATTAGGATAAAAAAAAAAAAATCAGCCTAAAATGGAATAAATATTGTTAATACTTTATGGTTAAGAATTTGTTAATACTTTATGGTTAAGAATTTTTTTAATATTTAATGGTTAAGAATTTGTTGAGAAGTAGCAGGTATTGATAAAAAATATTGTTAAATTTTAAATATTTATAAAACATTTCCTGATATTTTTCTAAATTAGGATATAAAAAAAAAAAATCAGCCTAAAATGGAATAAATATTGTTAATACTTTATGGTTAAGAATTTGTTAATACTTTATGGTTAAGAATTTTTTAATATTTAATGGTTAAGAATTTGTTGAGAAGTAGCAGGTATTGATAAAAAATATTGTTAAATTTTAAATATTTATAAAACATTTTCTGATATTTTTCTAAATTAGGATAATAAAAAAAAATCAGCCTAAAATGGAATAAGTATTGTTAATACTTTATGGTTAAGAATTTGTTAATACTTTATGGTTAAGAATTTTTTAATATTTAATGGTTAAGAATTTGTTGAGAAGTAGCAGGTATTGATAAAAAATATTGTTAAATTTTAAATATTTATAAAACATTTTCTGATATTTTTCTAAATTAGGATAAAAAAAAAAAATCAGCCTAAAATGGAATAAATATTGTTAATACTTTATGGTTAAGAATTTGTTAATACTTTATGGTTAGAATTTTTTTAATATTTAATGGTTAAGAATTTGTTGAGAAGTAGCAGGTATTGATAAAAAATATTGTTAAATTTTAATATTTATAAAACATTTTCTGATATTTTTCTAAATTAGGATAATAAAAAAAAATCAGCCTAAAATGGAATAAATATGTTAATACTTTATGGTTAAGAATTTGTTAATACTTATGGTTAAGAATTTTTTTATATTTAATGGTTAAGAATTTGTTGAGAAGTAGCAGGTATTGATAAAAATATTGTTAAATTTTAAATATTTATAAAACATTTTCTGATATTTTTCTAAATTAGGATAAAAAAAAAAAATCAGCCTAAAATGGAATAAATATTGTTAATACTTTATGGTTAAGAATTTGTTAATATTTTAATGGTAAAGAATTTGTTGAGAAGTAGCAGGTATTGATAAAAATATTGTTAAATTTTAAATATTTATAAAACATTTTCTGGTATTTTTCTAAATTAGGATAATAAAAAAAAATCAGCCTAAAATGGAATAAATATTGTTAATACTTTATGGTTAAGAATTTGTTAATATTTTATGGTTAAGAATTTGTTGAGAAGTAGCAGGTATTGATAAAAAATATTGTTAAATTTTAAATATTTATAAACATTTTCTGATATTTTTCTAAATTAGGATAAAAAAAAAAAATCAGCCTAAAATGGAATAAATATTGTTAATACTTTATGGTTAAGAATTTGTTAATATTTTATGGTTAAGAATTTGTTGAGAAGTGCAGGTATTGATAAAAAATATTGTTAATTTTAAATATTTATAAAATTTTCTGGTATTTTTCTAAATTAGGATAATAAAAAAAAAAATCATCCTAAAATGGAATAAATATTGTTAAAACTTTAGGTTTTGAAGTTAAATTTGTTATATTTTATGTGTAAGAATTTGTTGAGAAGTAGCAGGTATTGATAAAAAATATTGTTAAATTTTAAATATTTATAAAACATTTTCTGGTATTTTTCTAAATTAGGATAATAAAAAAAAAATCAGCCTAAAATGGAATAAATATTGTTAATACTTTATGGTTAAGAATTTGTTAATATTTTATGGTTAAGAATTTGTTGAGAAGTAGCAGGTATTGATAAAAAATATTGTTAAATTTTAAATATTTATAAAACATTTTCTGATATTTTTCTAAATTAGGATAAAAAAAAAAGAAGCCTAAAATGGAATAAATATTGTTAACACTTTATGGTTAAGAATTTGTTAATATTTTGTTAAGAATTTGTTGAGAAGTAGCAGGTATTGATAAAAAATTGTTAAATTTTAAAAATATTTATAAAACATTTTCTGATATTTTTCTAAATTAGGATAAAAAAAAAAGAAGCCTAAAATGGAATAAATATTGTTAACACTTTATGGTTAAGAATTTGTTGAGAAGTAGCAGGTATTGATAAAAAATATTGTTAAATTTTAAATATTTATAAAACATTTTCTGATATTTTTCTAAATTATGATAAAAAAAAAATCAGCCGAAAATGGAATAAATATTGTTAATACTTTATGGTTAAGAATTTGTTAATATTTTATGGTTAAGAATTTGTTGAGAAGTAGCAGGTATTGATAAAAAATATTGTTAAATTTTAAATATTTATAAAACATTTTCTGATATTTTTCTAAATTATGATAAAAAAAAAATCAGCCGAAAATGGAATAAATATTGTTAATACTTTATGGTTAAGAATTTGTTAATATTTTATGGTTAAGAATTTGTTGAGAAGTAGCAGGTATTGATAAAAAATATTGTTAAATTTTAAATATTTATAAAACATTTTCTGATATTTTTCTAAATTATGATAAAAAAAAATCAGCCTAAAATGGAATAAATATTGTTAATACTTTATGGTTAAGAATTTGTTAATATTTTATGGTTAAGAATTTGTTGAGAAGTAGCAGGTATTGATAAAAAATATTGTTAAATTTTAAATATTTATAAAACATTTTCTGATATTTTTCTAAATTATGATAAAAAAAAATCAGCCTAAAATGGAATAAATATTGTTAATACTTTATGGTTAAGAATTTGTTAATATTTTATGGTTAAGAATTTGTTGAGAAGTAGCAGGTATTGATAAAAATATTGTTAAATTTTAAATATTTATAAAACATTTTCTGATATTTTTCTAAATTATGATAAAAAAAAATCAGCCTAAAATGGAATAAATATTGTTAATACTTTATGGTTAAGAATTTGTTAATATTTTATGGTTAAGAATTTGTTGAGAAGTAGCAGGTATTGATAAAAAATATTGTTAAATTTTAAATATTTATAAAACATTTTCTGATATTTTTCTAAATTATGATAAAAAAAAAATCAGCCTAAAATGGAATAAATATTGTTAATACTTTATGGTTAAGAATTTGTTAATATTTTATGGTTAAGAATTTGTTGAGAAGTAGCAGGTATTGATAAAAAATATTGTTAAATTTTAAATATTTATAAAACATTTTCTGATATTTTTCTAAATTATGATAAAAAAAAAATCAGCCTAAAATGGAATAAATATTGTTAATACTTTATGGTTAAGAATTTGTAATATTTTATGGTTAAGAATTTGTTGAGAAGTAGCAGGTATTGATAAAAAATGTTGTTAAATTTTAATATTTATAAAACATTTTCTGATATTTTTCTAAATAGGATAAAAAAAAAAGAAGCCTAAAATGGAATAAATATTGTTAACACTTTATGTTAAGAATTTGTTATATTTTATGGTTAAGATTTGTTGAGAAGTAGCAGGTATTGATAAAAAATATTGTTAAATTTTAATATTTATAAAACATTTTCTGATATTTTTCTAAATTATGATAAAAAAAAATCAGCCTAAAATGGAATAAATATTGTTTATACTTTATGGTTAAGAATTTGTTAATATTTTATGGTTAAGAATTTGTTGAGAAGTAGCAGTATTGATAAAAATATTGTTAAATTTTAAATATTTATAAAACATTTTCTGATATTTTTCTACATTATGATAAAAAAAAATCAGCCTAAAATGGAATAAATATTGTTAATACTTTATGGTTAAGAATTGTTAATATTTTATGGTTAAGAATTTGTTGAGAAGTAGCAGGTATTGATAAAAAATATTGTTAAATTTTAAATATTTATAAAACATTTTCTGATATTTTTCTAAATTAGGATAAAAAAAAAAGAAGCCTAAAATGGAATAAATATTGTTAACACTTTATGGTTAAGAATTTGTTAATATTTTATGGTTAAGAATTTGTTGAGAAGTAGCAGGTATTGATAAAAAATATTGTTAAATTTTAAATATTTATAAAACATTTTCTGATATTTTTCTAAATTATGATAAAAAAAAAATCAGCCTAAAATGGAATAAATATTGTTAATACTTTATGGTTAAGAATTTGTTAATATTTTATGGTTAAGAATTTGTTGAGAAGTAGCAGGTATTGATAAAAAATATTGTTAAATTTTAAATATTTATAAAACATTTTCTGATATTTTTCTAAATTAGGATAAAAAAAAAAGAAGCCTAAAATGGAATAAATATTGTTAATACTTTATGGTTAAGAATTTGTTAATATTTTATGGTTAAGAATTTGTTGAGAAGTAGCAGGTATTGATAAAAAATATTGTTAAATTTTAAATATTTATAAAACATTTTCTGATATTTTTCTAAATTAGGATAAAAAAAAAAGAAGCCTAAAATGGAATAAATATTGTTAACACTTTATGGTTAAGAATTTGTTAATATTTTATGGTTAAGAATTTGTTGAGAAGTAGCAGGTATTGATAAAAAATATTGTTAAATTTTAAATATTTATAAAACATTTTCTGATATTTTTCTAAATTAGGATAATAAAAAAAATCAGCCTAAAATTGAATAAATATTGTTAATACTTTATGGTTAAGAATTTGTTAATATTTTATGGTTAAGAATTTGTTGAGAAGTAGCAGGTATTCATAAAAAATATTGTTAAATTTTCAATATTTATAAAACATTTTCTGATATTTTTCTAAATTAGGATAAAAAAAAAAGAAGCCTAAAATGGAATAAATATTGTTAATACTTTATGGTTAAGAATTTGTTAATATTTTATGGTTAAGAATTTGTTGAGAAGTAGCAGGTATTGATAAAAAATATTGTTAAATTTTAAATATTTATAAAACATTTTCTGGTATTTTTCTAAATTAGGATAATAAAAAAAAAATCAGCCTAAAATGGAATAAATATTGTTAATACTTTATGGTTAAGAATTTGTTAATATTTTATGGTTAAGAATTTGTTGAGAAGTAGCAGGTATTGATAAAAAATATTGTTAAATTTTAAATATTTATAAAACATTTTCTGGTATTTTTCTAAATTAGGATAATAAAAAAAAAATCAGCCTAAAATGGAATAAATATTGTTAATACTTTATGGTTAAGAATTTGTTAATATTTTATGGTTAAGAATTTGTTAATATTTTATGGTTAAGAATTTGTTGAGAAGTAGCAGGTATTGATAAAAAATATTGTAAATTTTAAATATTTATAAAACATTTTCTGATATTTTTCTAATTATGATAAAAAAAAAAGCCTAAAATGGAATAAATGTTGTTAATACTTTATGGTTAAGAATTTGTTATATTTTATGGTTAAGAATTTGTTGAGAAGTAGCAGTATTGATAAAAATATTGTTAAATTTTAAATATTTATAAAACATTTTCTGATATTTTTCTAATTAGGATAAAAAAAAAAAGCCTAAAATGGAATAAATATTGTTAACACTTTATGGTTAAGAATTTGTTAATATTTTATGGTTAAGAATTTGTTGAGAAGTAGCAGGTATTGATAAAAATATTGTTAAATTTTAAATATTTATAAACATTTTCTGATATTTTTCTAAATTATGATAAAAAAAATCAGCCTAAAATGGAATAAATATTGTTAATACTTTATGGTTAAGAATTTGTTAATATTTTATGGTTAAGAATTTGTTGAGAAGTAGCAGGTATTGATAAAAAATATTGTTAAATTTTAAATATTTATAAAACATTTTCTGATATTTTTCTAAATTAGGATAAAAAAAAAAGAAGCCTAAAATGGAATAAATATTGTTAATACTTTATGGTTAAGAATTTGTTAATACTTTATGGTTAAGAATTTGTTAATATTTTATGGTTAAGAATTTGTTGAGAAGTAGCAGGTATTGATAAAAAATATTGTTAAATTTTAAATATTTATAAAATATTTTCTGATATTTTTCTAAATTAGGATAAAAAAAAAAGAAGCCTAAAATGGAATAAATATTGTTAATACTTTATGGTTAAGAATTTGTTAATACTTTATGGTTAAGAATTTGTTAATATTTTATGGTTAAGAATTTGTTGAGAAGTAGCAGGTATTGATAAAAAATATTGTTAAATTTTAAATATTTATAAAACATTTTCTGATATTTTTCTAAATTAGGATAAAAAAAAAGAAGCCTAAAATGGAATAATATTGTTAACACTTTATGGTTAAGAATTTGTTAATATTTTATGGTTAAGAATTTGTTGAGAAGTAGCAGGTATAAAAAACATATTGTTAAATTTTAAATATTTATAAAACATTTTCTGATATTTTTCTAAATTAGGATAAAAAAAAAGAAGCCTAAAATGGAATAATATTGTTAATACTTTATGGTTAAGAATTTGTTAATATTTTATGGTTAAGAATTTGTTGAGAAGTAGCAGGTATTGATAAAAAATATTGTTAAATTTTAAATATTTATAAAACATTTTCTGATATTTTTCTAAATTAGGATAAAAAAAAAAGAAGCCTAAAATGGAATAAATATTGTTAACACTTTATGGTTAAGAATTTGTTAATATTTTATGGTTAAGAATTTGTTGAGAAGTAGCAGGTATTGATAAAAAATATTGTTAAATTTTAAATATTTATAACATTTTCTGATATTTTTTAAATTAGGATAAAAAAAAAAGAAGCCTAAAATGGAATAAATATTGTTAATACTTTATGGTTAAGAATTTGTTAATATTTTATGGTTAAGAATTTGTTGAGAATAGCAGGTATTGATAAAAATATTGTTAAATTTTAAATATTTATAAAACATTTTCTGATATTTTTCTAAATTATGATAAAAAAAAAAGAAGCCTAAAATGGAATAAATATTGTTAACACTTTATGGTTAAGAATTTGTTTCAAGAGCACAGATGATAGAATGAACAGGTTGTCAGACAACCAGCTGAAAGGATGGTAGTTTCTACCTTATTACCCATGTTGTATCAAGGGGTCAAGGTATTACTTTCAATCTATCTAGTGCTAAGTTAGTTGTTATAGCCGTTGCTTAGCCCTAGGTCAGAGCTAGTTGAGGAGACCTTTGTTTAAAGGCACTCTAATCACGACCACCATGTTTTCACAGGTAAAGTTTATTATATTATCTAGTGCCCTTCCTATTCAGTGACAGCAGTAATGTACTGGTGAGATATGTAACTGATTTTTCTCCAGGCTAAATGGCCATGTAAAGGCTGCTCTGAATATTAAATATTTCAAACTGGTATAATTCACCACAATACAATGACAATACTATAAGAGTGATGGACCATTCATTTACTTGAAATGCTTAATTTCAATAGATTCTTATGAAAAAAAAAAGAAAAATTACCTAGATTACTATACATGTCTTGCCTAGAAGATATTGGTGTGTCACCTGCCTAAACGACAGAATATTGAGACAAGCGTGTTTTCTGTAATATTTGTTTAGTTTACATTTATTTCAATTTCACAAGTGATAGACTTTTGCACCAGCTGTCGTTAATGAGCTACTCATAAGCCACCTTATTATTTCTCTCATATGTAATTTGTAATGTCTATATCTCACATCAATCTTCTTTCCCTACTGAAATATTTAAGCACATACAAGGCTTTATATGTGAAACTTATTTTGTAAAAGCCATTTTTATATCACTAGCTCAGACACCGGTGGTGTTTGATCAGGGGTTAAGGATGGGTGAGAATTAATTCTGTAAGACAATCATTCCATTGTTTCAGTCCCAATTCGAATTCCAACTGTTGGCCAATTTGTCCCAAACTTCTTATCTTGACCTAAAATTAATGAAGTATATGTCATTTATCTCCCCCTTGATCTCTGACGTCATCTGACAAATGCCAACCAAGATGGCATGAATCAGCCAAGCTTTACTCGCTAGAAATAGCAACCCAAATGCTTTAAAAATCAGATCTTAATGCTAGATGTCCAAGAACCAAATGAAGGGCAGATTTTCAATCTCAGGGTCATCCCGATTCCAAAAATGTATAATATGTCTACGCAAAGCAAATGTAGACTTAGATACAGGGGCCCCAGACAGACAGAATTTTGCATTATTATCATAGAAGCATGTACAATTTGAAAACTAAGAACTACTTACACCAGGAATTGAATGTTCACCCCAGCTCAGAATCATCACAATAATATCAAGAACAAAATAATTGATGCCTTTTTCTTCAAAATTTCCAAGGATAATGAATTCAGAGAGTGGCAACACCCAAAATGAAGCATATTTTTCAAAAATCTGAAATAATCATTAAATGATAAATTTGTAATTAATGCAAACTGAAAGGTAGCGAATCAATTTAGAAAACTGCATTAAGGGAAAATATTTAATCATAAGCAGATCTTAGTGATATTCATATTTTGAAAAAACCAAAACTTTCTGAATTATAATTGTGTAGAGGGTGTATATTTAATTAGAAGTAAAACCCTTTGGAATTGTAACTCTGAGTTTCATGTTTCCAATTCTTCTTCTTCGCCGCCACCAGTAGATGCTATTATTTATAGCTCTATGTACTTTGAGATCCACTGTCCCCAAAAAGAATTTTGCTTGCGAAGACCTGTTGGGGCAAGTGAAATCGAAATTGGAATTGAACCAATCCTATGACGGGCACCCGGCAGATGCCAGGACCCCTGGACTGGAGATATGTAAAAAGCACTATCCGAATCGTGGCCGATGCCAGCGCTGCCTCGACTGGCTTCCGTGTCGGTGTCACGTAAAAAACACCATCCGAATCGTGGCCGAAGCCAGTGCTGCCTCGACTGGCTTCCGTGCAGGTGGCACGTAAAAAGCACCAATCCGACCGTGGCCAATGCCAGCCTCGCCTGGCACCAGTGCAGGTGGCACGTAAAAAGCACCCACTACACTCACGGAGTGGTTGGCGTTAGGAAGGGCATCCAGCTGTAGAAACATTGCCAGATAAGACCGGAGCCTGGTGCAGCCTTCTGGCTTCCCAGATCCCCGGTCGAACCGTCCAACCCATGCTAGCATGGAGAACGGACGTTAAACGATGATGATGATGATATATATATATCATCATCATCATCGTTTAACGTCCGTTTTCCATATATATATATATATATATATATATATCTTCATCATCATTCAACGTTTGCTTTCCATGCTGGTATGAGTTGGACAGTTTGACAGGAGCTGGTTAGGCAGAAGACTGCACCATGCTTTGATGTTTGTTTTGCCAAGGTTTTTACTGTTGGATGCCCTTCCTAAGCAACCAGCCTGCAGATTGGACTGAGTGCTTTTTAAGTGGTACCAACATGGGTGAGGTCAGTTTTGGCATGGCTTTTACAGCTGGATGCCCTTCCAAATGCCAGTCTATGTATGTATCAAGGCGGCGAGCTGGCAGAATCGTTAGCGCGCCGGGCGAAATGCTTAGCGGTATTTCGTCTGTCGTTACGTTCTGAGTTCAAATTCCGCCGAGGTCAACTTTGCCTTTCATCCTTTTGGGGTCGATAAATAAAGTACCAGTTTCACATTGGGGGCGATATAATCGACTCAATCCCTTCGTCTGTCCTTGTTTGTCCCCTCTATGTTTAGCCCCTTGTGAGCAGTAAAGAAATATATGTATGTATCTGTGTGTGTTTGTGTGCATGCGTGCACACACATTTGATACACTTGATCACAATTACAAATTGTTTTGAACTAAATACATGATATAGGTTTCCATATTGTAATCAACTGGAAAGAAACTAGGCATTTATTTTCATTTCCATTAATTTAAAGTGATGATTGAATACCTGTGACTACATAATCACGGATATTAGAAATAATTTTAATATATTCTAAAGAAATTAAAAAAAAATATTTATTCATCTATTATTCACATTAACTGCAAAACATTATATTGTATTTAACACAACTTACCTCAGCAGTATTAACAATTAGCTTAGCAATAAACAGTTTTATATTTAGGTGTGTTGAAGATGCAATAAATTTTTTACGAAGGTAATTCATCCAAGGAGGCATCTCCTACGAAATAAATATAGAAAATTCAATAGACATAAATGCTGACAATATATTCAACAATACTATAACATAGTATAGGCACAGGAGTGGCTGTGTAGTAAGTAGCTTGCTTACCAACCACATGGTTCCGGGTTCAGTCCCACTGCGGGGCACCTTGGGCAAGTGTCTTCTACTATAGCCTCGGCCAACCAAAGCCTTCCGAGTGGATTAGGTAGACGGAAACTGAAAGAAGCCCGTCGTATATATGTGTGTGTATATATATATATATATATATATATATATATATATATATATATTATATATATATATATATATATATATATCATCATCATCGTTTAACATCCGTTTTCCATGCTAGCATGGGTTGGACGGATATATATATATATATATATATATGTATGTGTGTGTATATGTTTGTGCGTCTGTGTTTGTACCCCAGACATTACTTGACAACTGATGCTGGTGTATTTACATCCCCGTAACTTAGCGGTTCGGCAAAAGAGACCGATAGAATAAGTACTAGGCTTACAAAGAATAAGTCCTGGGGTTGATTTGCTCGACTAAAGGCGGTGCTCCAGCATGGCCACAGTTAAATGGCTGAAACAAGTAAAAGAGTAAAGAGAAAAGAGAGTATACCAAACTAAACATTGCAGTTATGATGAGTAATTCTTAAACATTTCTAGTTCTCTATTCCCTTTATTACATACCACATGACAATGCCCCTTATAGTAAACCTTAGAAGAGTGGGTTATCATCATCATCATCATCATTTAGAATCTGTTTTCCATGCTGGCATGGGTAAGATGGTCTGACTGGAGTTAGTAAACCAGGGAGCTGCACCAGGCTCCAGTTTGTTGTTGCTTGGATTCTATGGCTGGATGCCCTTCCTAATGCCAACCACTCCACAGAGTGTACAGGGTCACTGGCACGAGTGCTTTTAAATGTCACTGGCACAGGTGCCTTTTATGTGTCACCAGCATGGGTCATGTATCAACATTAAAAAAAGAATGCATCAAATTTCAAATCGATATCAATGCATCCAATAGGCCTTTATGAATACTTTCACTCAGAATGCTTCTTCAAGTAATCTCACTTCCAGCAACTGTAGAGACAAAGAATATCTTATTTTCTAACATAATAAACATAGGCTGGACCAATGTTTAACAAGTTGTACAGGAGATATTAATTTTGTTATGTACAAAATATATTTTTCAGAATATAAAATTATTATCAAAGATTCAGTTTGTACAATCTCTGTGTTTATATTACTAATATACAATATTACTATATATCATAGTAGAAGCTCTGTAAGAAGATTTTTTTCTATAAGTACGTTCAGTAAAAATATGAACGAAAAAAAATCTTATTTGCATCCCTATTAAAAACAGGTTAGAAATAAGTCACTATATACAGGATTTCTTACAAGCATCTAATTCTTAATTTTTTTATAATGGCTTCAATAGCCAAAATGAATAGAGTTGAGATAAACACATCCATAACTGGAACTTTTAACACAACTTGAGCCTATCCTGATAGGTCTTATATTCCTAATGTGAGTTATAGCGGAGGCACGTGGCTTAGTGGTTAGGGTGTTGAACTCATGATCGTAAGGTTGTGGTTTCGATTCCTGGACCGGGCGGTGCGTCGTGTTCTTGAGCAAAACACTTCTTTTCACGTTGCTCCAGTCCACTCAGCTGGTAAAAAATTAGTAATCCTGCGATGGACTGGCGTCCCATCCAGGTGGGGAATTTATATGCCACTGAAACCGGGAAACCGGCCCTTATGAGCCTGGCATGGCTCGAGAAGGAAAATTATAATGTGAGTTATAGCTCGTTATGTTTGTTGATGTTAATCCCTAAGCCTGCCTTGACTGAGCAGACCTATGGTGAAAATTATTCTGCCAGTGACCATCTAGTCTTTTTTAAAGACATACATTATCTTATGTCTTTTCTAAAAGTGGCAGCGTGTGATTTGAAATGGATTTAACTGCTATTTCTAGCAGGTCATGCAACTGTGTTGAGTCTCTCCCCTTGGCTCATGTAGAGATTCCCTCTAGTCTAATGTTTATTGTTCATATGGATTCCCATCAAAAGGAAATAGTCTAGGAATATAGAAATATATAGTAAAAAATGCTCAGTCACAGATTATGAGAGATAAAGCTGATCTTGTATCAAACAAGTGGCTTTTTTAAAAATATAAAATACATACCTTGTTTTCTTTGGGGGTGATATTCTGCTGGTACATATGTTTTAGAACAGCTACCACGGGTAACATGCATTCACTTTGATTAATTTCATCCATTTCAAGAGCATAATCTATTATCTGAAAGTAATAATATTTGGAGTTGTAATCAACTATCACAATAAAACTCAAGAACTGTTACAACAATAGATAGACAATGATTTTTTAAATAAAACTGCCAGTCAATTGAATGTGAATTGACTCATGCAGAAATTAAGCCTAGCAAAAATATGAAATATGATAAATAACCACATTATAACCTCCACTGTATTAATATTGTTCTGTTTTTAATTCATTTATATTCTCATCCCAGAGATCAAAATTTGGCTGAAAGTGGGAGAAGAAAATCTAATGACTGACTCTTCAGTAATATGACTATTGGTATTAAATCCCAATATCACATCAATTTTATCATCATCATCATCATCGTTTAACGTCCTTTTTCCATGCTAGCATGGGTTGGACGGTTCGACCGGGGTCTGGGAAGCCAGGAGGCTGCACCAAGCATCAGTTTGATCTGGCAGTTTTCTACAGCTGGATGCCTTTCCTAATGCCAACCACTCCGTGAGTGTAAGAGCCATCCACTCCGTGAGTGTAGCCAACCACTCCATGAGTGTAGCCAACCACTCTGTGAGTGTAGCCAACCACTCCGTGAGTGTACCAACCACTCAGTGAGTGTAACCAACCACTCTGTGAGTGTAATATCTTAATGCAAAACAGGAGCTGTTGTGCCAAGTCCTCAATGGTATTCTTTTATCATCTGTAATTATAGAATATACTTTAAGGCGGCGAGCTGGCAGAATCATTTGCATGCTGGGTGAAATGCTTAGTGGTATTTCGTCTGCTGTTACGTTCTGAGTTCAAATTCCACCGAGGTCAACTTTGCTTTTCATCCTTTCAGGGTTGATTAAATAAGTACCAGTTACACACTGGGGTCAATGTAATCGGCTTAACCCCTTTGTCTGTCCTTGTTTGTCCTCTCTGTGTTTAGCCCCTTGTGGGTAGTAAAGAAATAGGTATTTTGTCTGCTGCTACGTTCTGAGTTCAAATTCCACCGAGGTCGACTTTGCCTTTCATCCTCTCGGGGTCGATAAATTAAGTATCAGTTACACACTGGGGTTGATGTAATCGACTTAATCCCTTTGTCTGTCCTTGTTTGTCCCCTCTATGTTTAGCCCCTTGTGGGCAATAAAGAAATAAATATACTTTAAATTCTCTTACAACAAATCAGATTTAATCAATCCATTTCTCTCTAGGTTTTAGTGGTACTTTTTTTAATCTTCTTCATTAAAATTTTAATATCATTTGTATTCATTTAGTACTGTATATCCCTATTAGTAAATAATGGACGGAAGTTTTATGACTAAGATTTACTTCAAAGTATGATGTAGTCCCTGAGGTGAAAATGATGAAAAGAAGTTTCCAAAAGGTAGTGGAATAATTATCATAGATTTAGTTTTAAGATAAGATATATAACTTGGGTACTTATAGTGAATTCTTCACTGTTGTAAGCATTCAGACCAAGTCTTTGATTAACTTCTGACCTCTCACAAGTTTTGGAAGCTCTCTTCTGGTTAAGCCATTAAAAATTTTAAAAATTACTATCATATGGACTGGAGATCAAAAACAGAAGTTCATCATGTTAAAGGCTGAAACATGTATTGCTTAGATAGTTAATGTACAGTTGGTACGGTTGTTTCAGTCATTTCTGATATGTAAAAGTAGTCAAACATTTAGCAACACTTCAGAAAATTTTACATCATCATCACCATCATCATCATCGGCGCTGCCACCACCGCCACCACCACCACTGTCATCACCATCATCATCGTTTAACGTCTGCTTTCCATGCTAACATGGGTTGGACGATTTGACTGAGGACTGGAGAAGCAGATGGCTGCATCAGGTTCCAATCTTGATCTGGCAGAGTTTCTATTGCTGGATGCCCTTCCTAACGCCAACCACTCCGAGAGTGTAGTGGGTGCTTTTATGTGCCACCGGCATGAGGGCCAGTCAGGTGGTACTGGCAACGACCACGAAAAAATCATGTTTTTTTTTTTTTCACATATGACCTGCACACTGACAAAAGTGCCAGTAAGGCGACACTGGTAACGGTCACGCTCGAATGGTGCTAAACCTTTGGAAGAAATAATACTTAAGTAAAATATACAACATAACTTAACCCTTTAGTATTCAGATTACTTTGTCAAATGTAAAGCCTGTTTAATCACATTGTTTTTTAATTAATTGTACAGCATCTTGTAACTCTGAGATTTTGATGATGCCTCTGTTTATTTTTAGAATGACTTTGTAGGGTAGGTGTGAGAGGTCAGAGCTGGCTGGTTTGAGCATATAACAAGAAGACAATTTTGGCCTGATATGGCCGGTTTAAACACTAAAGGGTTAAACATATGAAAAATATCGCATTGTTATTACTTTTTCTTCAGATATGGCTGAGGAATTTGCAGAATTTTCTTTTTCAGAAATTGAAGCAATCTCCTGTAAAAGAAAATAAGAATATCAGATAGATTGTCACTTAGAAAAAGTAATATATAATGGCTGTTTGTTGAGAACTATTTCTGCCTTGTAAGGGTAATACTGCCCAATTTTTCTGCTGTTTTAACAGCAATACTGCATTCGAAAATATCACTTTCTTGTCTGCATCATATGATACACATTCAGCGCTTCTAAAATAGTTGGCAAGTGAAAGCCAAAAATGAAATGCAAGTGTATCGTTCTATGAGGGCATTGGCTCCCATTAAGAACTGAATAGGTTGTTAAGTGATGTTGAGATGACAAACACAGACATATACACACATACATACATATATATATATATATATATACAATGGGCTTCTTTCAGTTTCTGTCTATCAAATCTACTCACAAGGCTTTGGTCAGCCTGAGGCTATAGTAGAAGACATTTGCCCAAGGTGCCACGCAGTGGGACTGAACCTTGAACCATGTGGTTGGTAAGCAAGTTATTTACCACAAAGCCATTCCTGCACCTATATATATATCATCATCCTCATCATTGATTAACGTCCGTTTTCCATGTTGGCATGGGTTGGATGCTTTGACTGAGGTCTGGGGAGCAAGCTCCAATCTGGTCAGGCAGAATTTCTACAGCTGGATGCCCTTCTTAATGCCAATCACTCTGAGAGTGTAGTGGGTGCTTTTTATGTGCCACTGGCACAGGAGCCAGTCAGGCAGGCCTTGTGCCTATAGTAGAAAGGATTATTATTATTATTATTATTATTATTGTTGTTGTTGTTGAGTTAGAGTGCAGTGCATGCCAGCAAAGTGACACTGGGGTAAAATATACAAAGCGCAGTATACCCATCATGACTGCCCATCTGATAAGGGAACACCAGGCACATGCATCACAACCGTATGTGCATGACATGGTGATCTCATATCAAGATAAACAGCACATGAGCTTGCAGGTGGGGTCCAGTTAGAATTTTCTTCTTGTCTTCTCAAAAGGTCCCTGAATAAGGGTTGTTTAAGGATGTTGAACAAAACAACCATGTTTCAAGAGGTGACATGGCTATGATTCTCCCCCACTACTTCTACTCGTGATCAGAGATGCACATATCGTCAGCCACTAAGGGACATGCTCAACTGATTAAGGTCAAACAACTGAGAAGCAAATCTGTGGTATTGAGTAGAATATTTGCTGTAGCCTATCTGTTATACCAAGACAAAACAATGTATCCTCTGTGTGAAAAGTCTGGCTGCATACACGTTAGCATATGTCAGGTGCATACAATTGACAACACAGTTAATTAAGATTTGTTCAGTGACTTCTATTCAACACATGTTTACACGTGGAATCCATTAGATGAAGGCGTTTTCAAAGTTTTGGCTGATAAAGTTGAACTGAAAAACCCTACAACGAGGCATAAATTGCACAAAGCCGTCTTGCAGTCTTGGGAAGAGCTATCTGAGTGGAAAATTCGTGGATGTATTCAACATCAAACTCGTGTTCAGCGTCAAATAGTTGACTGTTGTGGTGGTAACAGATTCGTGTAACAAATTTTGTGTTTACTTTTGTTTCATAATATATATTTTTTTGGATGCAACCAGACTTTTCACACAGAGGTACATGATAACACTTCCAATCAGTTAAGATCAGAAGCCATGAGAACCACGGCCTGGTACTGCATCAGAGCATTTATTATTATTATTATTATTATTATTATTATTATTAAAATATGGAATATATGAGAATATGTATAATCAACTTACTTGATGTTCAGCATTTGATGAGAGATAATCATATCGACCAATATCAACACTCAAACTGCTGTTTTCTAAATACAGTGAACTGAGATGATACGAGGCAGATTGACTGGCATCTGCCACAACTTTCTGCTTTATTTCTTTCTGAAGCGTGTGGAAGATAGTTTTCTTTTTTGGTTGCATCTGTTAAGAAAGGAAGAAAGAACTATTTACTAAGATCTTTTAATTTCTGCAATATTATAAGGACTTACATTAACTTTATTTGAGATGATAATCTGATTAAATTTGCATAACTATACTGTATATGCTCAAATACAAAGCATTGTCATTCAAAGTTAATTTTTTTCTATAGGTAACCAGTCATTTTTTAAATATCTATGTATAATTTTCTTATTTGCTGCATTCTCACTTTTAAGGAGGAGAGGTGGTACTCATAACCTTAGCAGGCCCTTCCAGATCAGTGTAGCAAAATACCATCTTGTTCAGCTTGTTTGCCTATAGGGAAAAAGTTTATACAGGGAGGGAATACCAGAGGGCTACTATTTGATAAAAAGGTTGGGTGAAGTGCTGTGTGGGGCTGTTGTCATTGTTTAATTTCAGGTCAATCTTGATTGGTCAGACTGCTGATAAAAGACACTCCAGTCACGACCACCCATCCATATAGTTGTATGTAGGACTACATTACCTATTGTTTCTTTCCTTTATTTAAGAAGGAAGAATATGGTTTGACAACAATTTGGCTGCTATTTATAGAAGGTTGAGCAACTGCCATTGGCACATTGTGTGGGCTAGAAGGCAGAGTGCAGAATTTAAAAAAATTACAAATTTTCAAAAATTCTTTTTTTTTTTTTTAACTGAAAAGCTTCAAGTGAATAGTGCAAAAACAAAAAATTGGACAAAATTAGTTTGGAAGTGGGGAAGGGAGGATTCATAAATGTTCAAATGTCTTTTGTCATAAAAAGCTTCCTTGCATCATCTGCAAGGGTGTGGTGAAAACAAAAATGAAAATCCCCTTCAAAATAAAGAAAAACCAGTTTATGTGAGTGTACTATTCCAAAAGTCTGCGAAAGCATCCTATCGTAAAAATTGCTTGGCAACCACAGGATGCTCAGCTAGTGTATATATATATATATATATATATATATATATATAATCACCATGACCGACCAGGATATCAGATGTTGCTACACATCGCTGGTCACAATGCGCTTCACATTGTTTTAGCCTTCAAATGATGCTACCCCATTGGCTAAGCGAGTAGGCCAATAGAAGAAAGAATGAGAGAAAGTTGTGGCGAAAGAGTACAGCAGGGATCGCCACCACCTCCTGTCGGAGCCTCGTGGAGCTTTAGGTGTTTTTGCTCAATAAACACTCACAACGCCCGGTCTGGGAATCGAAACTTATTTCTTTACTACCCACAAGGGGCTAAACACAGAGGACAAACAAGGACAGACAAACAGATTAAGTCGATTATATCGACCCCAGTGCGTAACTGGTACTTATTTAATCGACCCCGAAAGGATGAAAGGCAAAGTCGACCATGGCGGAATTTGAACTCACAACGTAGCAGCAGACGAAATACCGCAAAGCATTTCGCCCGGCGTGCTAACGCTTCTGCCAGCTCGCCGCCTGGGAATCAAAACCGCGATCCTATGACCGCGAGTCCGTTGTCCAAACCACTAGGCCATTGCGCCTCTACATATATATATATATATTCATTTTTCTCAAGGATGTACCATTTCAGAGCCTTTCAGGGATAACTAGCACTCTATCGGCTATGATGACGAGGGTTCCAGTTAATCTGGTCAACAGAACAGCATGCTTGTGAAATCAATGTGCAAGTGCCCGAGCACTCCACAGATACACATACTCTTAATGTTGTTCTCAGGGACATTCAGTGTGACAAACAAAGCTGGCCCTTTGAATTATAGGTACTGCTCAATTTTTGCTAGCTGAGTGGATTGGAGTAATGTGAAATAAAGTGTTTTACCCGAGGACACAATGTACCACCAGTTTTTGAACTCACAACCTTATGATAATGAGCTGAACACCCTAACTACTAAGCAGCATGCTTTCACCCCTTTGGGGATAAACACATACATAACCATATACACTCTCATTTATATAGATTATTTTAAGAGATTTTTATATTTACACACGCATTCATACACCACAGGGAAACACACTTATAAATATACAAAACTTTAAAAGGAAAAATTTTTTTAACCCTTTCGTTACCAAACCGCCCAAAGCCGCCCGAAAAAAATTTTGCTTTATGAGACCAAACTGCCCAAAGCCGCCCGAATTTACCTATTCATATTTAAATGAGAATATCAGAGCAAATCTCTTCAGTACATTCGTGAAAACACGTATTATACTTCGTAAACAGTTCAACTACAGTTTTGTACAATAATCGAAGTGTAATTTTAATTCCGTGAATTTTGGGAGATTTTTTTCCGAAATTTGTTCCTATTGTGTTTTCAAAATTTGTAATTCTGACAAAAAATGGATACGAATTTCATTATATCAAGCAGCGAGTCAGAATTCGAAGGATTTTCTACTGAAGACCTTCATAAATCTAACTCTATGACTGAAAAAAAAAAGCATGTGGTATTTGATAATGAATCTGATGTTTCATTTTCCGAAAGTGAAAACAGTGAATCTGAGATCTCCGATAGCGATAAAGAAAACGAATTGGCACCTGAATGGAGTGAAAATTTAAAAACTGTTTCTTTCGGTGATTTTTCTGAAGAAACTGGACCAAGCCACAGACTTTCCCAGAAGGGTAAAGCCTTAGACTATTTCTATTTACTTTTTCGAATGAGCCTATTTGAAATCATTACGGCAGAAACGAACTGTTACGCTAAATGTAAACAAAGCGAAAGAAACGATAGTTTGTTATTTCCCACAACCTTAAATGAAATTAAGACTATTTTGCCATAAATATTATTATGGGTATCAGAAAGTTACCCAGAATAACAAATTCTATCGTAAAATTTTGTTGTATACCCAATTGAATATTAGCTAATAACCCATTTTCTATAGCGATGTTTGAACAAAATTTTTATAATTTTATATTTTGTTGAATTTACCTGTATCTACCTGCAATTAGTCACTTTGTGACAAAAATTATAGTATAGAATTGGTTGAGAATATTTCATTAAATTATCTTCCAAAAATCAGATTAATATATCGATAAATAAAAAAGTTATAGTTGTTTAATGAAACCAGACTAAATTTATGATTACGTTAGAAATTAATTGAAACACATAAGGGGTGTAATTTGGTCAGAAATATAGTAACGAAAGGGTTAATATTAGGTTGTCCAGAAAGTTCGTGCCGATTTATAGTAGCTTACATTTCGACTTATTTTAGAACATAGTTGAGTCCATAAAATAGGATTTGACTACACCTCCATTTAGAGCACAGTTTAAGCTATCTTTTCATGGAAGATAAGAAAGTTCATTTTTGGCACTTGATGCTTTGGGAACCAGACAAAAATTGGTGCAGCTCGGCTGGGATGTGTTACCCCACCCTCCATATTCACTAGATATTGCTCCTTTGGATTTCCGCTTATTCAGGTCTCTGCAGAATAGTTTTAATGGTAAAAATTTAATTCCTTGGATAACATAAAAAGATACTTTGATGAATTCTTTGCCATGAAACCACCTCAGTTCTGGGAAGAGGGTATTTTCAGGTTTAAGGAAAGATGGAGATGCACTGTGCAACAAAATGGTTCATATTTGGTTGATTAAAAAAGTAAAGGTAGGTATTTATTGACCTTTTTATCTCCTTTAAAAATCGGCATGAACTTTCTGGACAACCCAATATTCTAGACTGTTATCACAAATGATTAAAAACTGCAAGTTATAAACATTTACCTCAAATACAATAGGAAATGAATATTTTTTTTCTTTATCAATGATATTGTCCAATAGAAATTCTTTCTAAAAAGAAAAAGAAAGAAAACAAGCATATTTTCATCAATATAAATGGTTCAAGAGAAATTCTTAAATTCTATATAGGTTTAATGTTTTCCATAAAGAAAATTATAACTTTTATACTATTAATATTTTCAACATCACTTGGTGCCATTTCACCATGGTTTGGATGGGTCTAGAATGCAAATCTTTCACATGAACTGATTATATTCACTTTATTTCATAAGATTATGGTAAATTTCTCTTTTAGAACAGGCTTCCTGCACCTTTATTAACTGCTACAACAAAGCAAGATGGTAGATTTGAGCTTTCTTTATCCTAGATCAGTTCGAATTATTAGGCAGGTATGTGAACATGGGACAGGTGTTTTTCAGAGCACAGAGCTTTCTGCATTCAACATTGGCTTTATTAGCGAGCTGGTAGAACCATAAGCGCACTTGGCAAAATGTTTAATGATATCTCTTCTGTTTTTATGTTCTGAGTTCAAATGCCACCAAGGTTGACTTTAAAGTAGTGAGCAGGCAGAATCATTAGCCAAATGCTTAGAGGCATTCCTTCCATCTTTATATTCTGGATGTCAGTGCAAATAAAACCATAAGTATGATCAACGCTTACTAGTCTAGAAATAGTTAATCTAAAAAATAATGATGATTGCAATAAGTCTTTCTCTGCTGATGTGTGCTAGATGATAAATACTAAGAGAAGTAGCAAGACCCATCTAAACCATGCGAGTATGGAAAAAACAAATGTGTGATGAAGATGAAGGCAACAACAAGAAGAAAGTCATATAACTCGTGAAAAAATGCAAACTGAGCTGCTTAAACTTTCAACTCCTAACAACTCACAGAGAAGGTAAAATAACTAGGCATAGGAGTGGCTGTGTGGCAAGTAACTTGCTTACCAACCACATGGTTCCGGGTTCAGTCCCACTGTGTCGCATCTTGGGCAAGTGTCTTCTACTATAGCCTCCGGTCGACCAAAGCCTTGTGAGTAAATTTGGTAGACAGAAACTGAAAGAAGCCCGTCGTATATATGTCCGGGTTGCGGATCCGTGGAATAAGCTGCCGGACGAGATAGTGAAGATGCCGATGACCGCTCGGTTCAAAGTCTCTCTTGACCGGAAATGGCCTGAACTCTTTGTATGACTTGTACATAACTCCCTGTCCCCCTACATGGGCCTTGCTTCTACTTTTGAGCCAATAAAAATTAAATTAAATTAAATTAAATAAATGTGTGTGTTTGTGTATCTGTGTTTGTCCCCCCCAACATCGCTTGACAGCCGATGCTGGTGTGTTTACATCTCTGTAACTTAGTGGTTCGGCAAAAGAGACCGATAGAATAAGTACTCGGCTTACAAAGCATAAAACCTGGGGTCGATTTGCTCGACTAAAGGCGGTGCTCCAGCATGGCCACAGTCAAAAAGGAAAAGAGAGTAAAGAGTAATCTTTTATTGGTATTAGCTATAGATAAATACTAATATTTACTTTCTCTTCATTTTCAGCAAACAGAAAGACATTGTAAAACTTGAGATCCGTTTGAGTACAAGAAATGATAGCTATAAGCAAGTTATAGGCTGCACAATGTACTTGTCGACGAAGTTCCAAAAATAAAGTTTCTCCGTGCACGTCTTCTTTTTTTGTTTGATGAGCAATCCTGAAAAATAGATTAATGATTATCAGCATATTATATATCAGCAAATAACAGTATTTGAAGCAATAGATGTATATCATAATAGTTGATTTCTGAATACCAAAAATTCAAGAAGAATCAGTGAAACACTCAATTTTTTTTTGCATGACTCAGATAATCAATTATATTACTATACTCCTAATACTTCCTTTCACTCTTGTATCCCATAAAAGGATTTGAGCTCACTATTGCAAGCTATTCAACTCTTTAGCATACAGATCTGAGCGTGATCGTTACCAACATCGCTTTACTGGCACCTGTGCCGGTGGCATGTGTAAAAAGATTCGAGCGAGGTCGTTGCCAGTACCGCCTGACTGGCCCCCGTGCCGGTGGCATGTAAAAAGCACCCACTACACTCTCGGAGTGGTTGGTGTTAGGAAGGGCATCCAGCTGTAGAAACTCTGCCAGATCAAGATTGGAGCCTGGTGCAGCCATCTGTTTCGCCAGCCCTCAGTCAAAATCGTCCAACTCATGCTAGCATGGAAAGCGGACGTTAAACGATGATGATCATCATCATTCTGTCAAATGTTTAATTATTCAAGAAGTCTTGAATTAGTCATGTGGTTGTTGTTGCTGCTGCTGCTGCTCCTCCTGCACCACCACCACCACCACCACATCAACAACAACAACAAAAGCAACATTCGAGTGTGGTCGTTGCCAGTGCCGCTGGACTGGCTCCCATGCAGGGTGCACATAAAAAATACCTTTTGAGCCTGGTCGTTGCCAGAACCACCTGACTGGCCCCCATGCAGGTGGTACGTAAAAGCACCCACACCACTCTTGGAGTGGTTGGCATTAGGAAAGGCATCCAGCTGTAGGAACTTTGTCTAATCAAATTGGAGTTGGTGCAGCCTCCTAGCTCGCTGGTCCTTAGTCAAACCTATTTCTTTACTACCACAAGGGGCTAAACACAGAAGGGACAAACAAGGACAGACAAACGGATTAAGTCGATTACATCGACCCCAGTGCGTAACTGGTACTTAATTTATCAACCCCGAAAGGATGAAAGGCAAAGTCAACCTCGGTGGAATTTGAACTCACAACGTAACGGCAGCCGAAATACCGCAAAGCATTTCGCCCGACGTGCTAACGATTCTGCCAGCTCGCCGCCTTAGTCAAACCGTCCAACCCATGCCAACATGGAAAGCGGACGTTAAACAACGATGATGATGATACATAGTGAAACTAATAGAAATGAAGCTATTGAAAGTAAAACCATATAAAAGTGAAACTATTATATATCACATTACAATAGAGATGTTATTGTTTCACTTTTGACATGTAATACTGAAACAGTCTAAGAAATTGCTCCAGGCTAGCATTAGGCAAGAAGTTGAAAATCTTTTTGGCCCATGACACTCCATGGACTGTAAGTAAGATATGTGAAAATTTGAATGAAATCAGTTAGGTAGTTCTCGAGTTTTAGTGACGCACACATACACAAAGAAACAGACAGACACACACACATTCTCACTTTTATGTATATATATAGATACAAGTGGAGTCTGGACAGCCCCCCCCCCCAGCTGGCCAAATCCTGTCAAACCATTCAAACCCATGCTAGCATGGGTTAAACAACAGACAGATGTTAAACAATGATGATGATGATATATGTATAATATCTGTTTTCCATGCTGGCATGGCTTGGATGGTTTGACAGGAGTTAACCAGCTGGGGAGCTGTCTGGACTCCAGCTGTATATCTCTATATATATAAATGGCAAAATGTCTGTCTGTGTGTGTGTCCTTTATACAAATCCACAATTTTTCAGTTAGAGGGTTTGCACTTTCTATGGTCATTCAAAACCGTCCAAGGGTGGTCGTGCACATCTTTACATTTCCCCAGTCACCCATCAAAGCCATTAAAAAATAAATAGAAGTGACTTTTTGTGAATTTTCTATCCAAAACTCAATCAAAATGCCCGAAACCTGATACACCAATTGAATGCCAGCTAGCTGTATGTGATTGGTTGGAAATTTGGACAGTACTCGTGTGTATGTGCACATGCATGCAGCTGTATATGCATGCACTAGCACTATAACCTGGCGTTGCCGGGTCATAGTGCTAATACTTATATAATATACATACAGACACACATGCGACCCCGCCCCCACGCATATGGGCTTTGTGAAGTTTTCATCTACTAAATTCACTTATAAGGCATTGGTTACACCAGGGCTACAGTAGAAGACACTTGCTCAATGTGCCACGCAGAGGGGCTGAACCTGAAACTACCTGGTTGCAAAGTGAACTTCTCAAAAATTCAGCTGGTAAAGCAAAATATTCTATGAGCTTCAAAGTGCTTAACTGGCAGGAGTGAATTTATGGTTTGGTAGTTAATAGCAGGAGGGGCATCTAACTGAAACAACTAAGTAACTAAAGGCAGTTTGGTAAAATGACAATAAAACAGAAGTGGGTGTTTTATTGTGATTTTAGAACAACAAAAAACAAAAAAGATAAAAGCAAAGATATTAAAATTCTAAAGCACTAAAATAATAATTGTGAATGTGCTTTTACCTTGTAATGACTTTGGTTAATTCTTTACCAACAATCATTTGTGCTTCAATATTTCGTGCTTTGCAGTAGACGGAGTTTATTTCAGAGCCTGGGCCATTCAGTTCTTTCACATCCATACTTCTGTACATAACTTCCAAAATTTGAAAGCAACACATTTTGTCAGTCAAATGCTGTTCCATAAGGTCTGGCAACTGAAATACATAGAGGGTTTCATACAGAAAAAACAGTTTAGATGATGATGCATTTTGCATTATACTAAATCTGAATTTGATGTATAACTTTAAAGTTCTATAAGAAGTTACAATGCAGAGTCAACAACACACAGTTTTTCTAAAATTTACATATGAACGTGTAACAAGATGAAGGTCTCAGGAACACTTGAGGGGTGTCTTGTCACATACAATTGTTGAAGGGAGAACCAAAATCCGACTGTCTTCAATAGCAATAAATAATACTTTATTTTTTTCGGGTTTTGCAAAAAAAATATATATGCACATATATATTTTCCTTAAGGGCGAACCGGTAGCCAAGTCCACAAGACTGTTCATAAATGTTCACTTGCGTGAGCCAAAATTACCGTCTCCGTTCCTGCTTAGAAGAGAGCTTCTCTATATGTAGGGTTTTCCCTGAAAGAAGGTTGGTCACGTCCACTCAGTAGGGTTGCTGATTCAAAAAGACAGATTTAGCAGGAACGCTTTCAGTTTGCAGTTCTCTGTGCATGCACATGAGGGAACTTCTGGCAGCCTACCGGAAGTAATCTAACTCTGCGCATGCATGCTGAAAACTTCCAAAAATAGTGTCACTACAAACGTAACACAATTTGATTACAAGGAAACAGAGAAAAACAAAAAGGAGGGCAAGGGATTAAGAAGCAGAAGATGGGGTAAGGGGAGGGAGTACACCCTACAATAAATTGTGTACTCAGCTGTACCCTAATTGTCCTTATCTTTTTTTTTAATTCTATGGCCGTTGCCAGCCTGCCCTGGCACCTGTGCCGGTGGCACCTAAAAAAGCACCATCCGTATGTGGCTGATGCCAGCGCCACCATGACTGGCTTCCGTGCCGGTGGCATGTAAAAAGCACCAACCAATCATGGCCGTTGCCAACCTCCCCTGGCACGTAAAAAGCACCCACTACACTCACGAAGTGGCTGGCGTTAGGAAGGGCATCCAGTTGTAGAAACACTGCCAGATCAGACTGGAGCCTGGTGCAGACTCCGGTCGAACCGTCCAACCCATGCTAGCATGGAAAACGGACGTTAAATGATGATGATGATGATGATTTGATTTAATACTTCTTTTTGTGCACAATGCCAGCAAGTTTGAGAAGAGAGGGCCAATTAGTTCTATTGATCCCAACACTTGATTGGTATTTTATTTTACTGACCTTGAAAAAATGAAAGGCAAATTCCACCGCAGCAGAACTTGGACTCATAATGTAAAAAAAATTGTCAGAAATACCATTTTGTCTGATACTCTTATGATTCTACCAGCTCACTGCCTTTCTATTTGACTTAATAGTAATTTATAAGAAAGGTACAAAATCACTCACTGGAAGGAGTGGGTCATATCATCATCATCATCGTTTAATGCCCACTTTCCATGCTAGCATGGGTTGACGGTTTGACCGGGGTCTGAGAAGCCAGGAGGTTGCACCAGGCCCAGTCTGATCTGGCAATGTTTCTACAGCTGGATGCCCTTCCTAACGCCAACCACTCCGTGAGTGTAGTGGGTGCTTTTTACGTGCCACCGGCACAGGTGCAAGGCGAGGCTGGCATACACTGACCCCAATATAGATGTGACACTCAGTTTTAACCCTTTAGTATTTAAACAGGCCATATCTGGCTCCAAATATTCTACCTGTTCTATAGTCAACCTGTCAAAATCTGGCCTCTTACATCTGCCTTACAATATTATTCTAAGAATATACTATGACATCATTGAAATCTCAAAGTTACGAGATAATGTTTGATTAATTCAAAACAATGGGAATTAATAAGTATTAACTTTCACAGAATAATCTGAATGTTAAAAACTAAAATGAATCCTTTATCTTTTATCTTTTACTTGTTTCAGTTACTGGATTGTGTTCATGCTGGGGCACCACTTTGAAGGGTTTCAGTCGAATGAATCAACTGCAGTTAAAGCCTGGTACTTATTCTATCAGTCTCTTTTGCTGAACCATTACGTTACAGGGATGTAAACAAACAGACAAAATGCCTGGTTGTCAAGTGGTGGTGGTGGGAAAACACAAACAAAGAACCCACCCCCACATATTTGATGGGCTTCTTTCAGTTTCCATCAAACAAATCTACTCACAAGGCCCAGGTCAGCTCAGGGTTATAGAAGACTCTTGCCCAAGGTGCCATGAGGTTGGAAAGCAAGCATCTTATTCTACATCAACATCTGAAGTTACAGTATATAGTAAAAGATGAAAGAATTTTGTTTTTGACTCATTAAGCAATTATTTGCTAAATTGGATTACTTTATTTGGCCCATGCTATTGTAGAAGACACTTGCCATACGGTAGAACTGAACCCTGAAACCATGTGTTTGAAAAGCAAGTTTCTTAATCACACAGCCATACTTATGCCTGTAAAATCTCTTTTACTTGTTTCAGTCATTCGACTGTGGCCATGCTGGAGCACCGCCTTTAGTCGAGCAAATTGACCCCAGGACTTATTCTTTGTAAGCCTAGTACTTATTCTATTGGTCTCTTTTGCCGAACCACTAAGTTACGGGGGACGTAAACACACCAGCTGGTGGGGACAAACACAGACACACAAACATACACACACACACATATATATATTCTTTTAATTTCTTTCAGTCATTTGACTGTGGCCGTGCTGGAGCACCACCTTTAGTCGAGCAAATTGACCCCAGGACTTATTCTTTGTAAGCCTAGTACTTATTCTATCGGTCTCTTTTGCCGAACCACTAAGTTACGGGGGACAAAAACACACCAGCATTGGTTGTCAAGCGATGTTGGGGGGACAAACACAGACACACAAACATATACACACACACACACACATATATATATATACATACATCTATACGATGGGCTTCTTTCAGTTTCCGTCTACCAAATCCACTCACAAAACTTTGGTCAGTCCGAGGCTATAGTAGAAGACACTTGCCCAAGGTGCCACGCAGTGGGACTGAACCCGGAACCATGTGGTTGGTAAGCAAGTTACTTACCACACAGCCACTACTACGCCTAGGAGTTAAAATGTTAAAAGTTAAAACGTTTAACTTTTAAATATTAATAAAAGGAACTTACTTGTGACATTTCAGCTTCAACAATGTTCACAATGGCAGGAATATTTGATTTAAGAAATTCAACAAATGGAATTTTCGACATATTTCTTAGAAAGGGTAAGCAGACCTTCTTGATAACGAATTTACGGAAATTGTTGGTACAACTCTGAGTCTTCAGGAACAAATCAAATGGTATTTGAACATATGACTTTTGATCAAGCAAAGAAACCCTGAAATAGGAAAAAAATATTGATAGGATTTTAATTTTGAATTTTGAAATTAACTTGTAAGGATTTTAGCATGCATATACCATATGCCTGCATATTGTAAGAGGCAACTAAAAGGGTTTGTGCCAGGAAGGGTATCCTTCTATGCAGCACTACCTCTAAAAGTTTCATTTAACCTGTTGGTGTTATATAAAAAGCCCCCAATCCACTCTGTAAAGTGGTTGGCATTTTGAAGGGCATCCAGCTGTAAAAACCACGCTAAATCAGACACAGAAGTCTGGTGCAGTCTTCTGACTGGCCAGCTCCTGTCAAACTGCCCAACCCATGCCAGCATGGAAAACATGTTAAATGATGATGATGATGATGATACATACATATACATACAATAAAATGTCGCCCTTTTCAAGCCTAGCCAGGCTCATGGGCCCGGTTTCCCGGTTTCTGTGGCGTATGTGTTCTCCCCAACTGGTCTAAAATTACTCTGTTATAGCCTGGCTGACTATGATGAATAGAAGGGGACTGAGAACTGAGTCCTGGTGAACTCCTACTTGCACACTGAATTTGTTGCAACTAATTCTCACCTTACTGATAATCCCCTCCCTCTGTACATTGCTTGTATGGCTCTTAGAAGCCATGTGTGTGTGTGTGGTGTGTGTGTGTGTGTGCGCGCATAAGTCCTAACTTAACTGTAAATGAGATGAAACTAGAAAATAAATTTAGTACCTGCAATATTAATCTGACAACCAAATAGACGAAAATTTTTGTGATACAAAATGAAAGAGCAGAGTGGTGCAGGATGACTTAAAGAAACATTACCATGTTCTAGATGTTCAAGAATTAGCTGGTCAAACATTTAAAATGTATACAAATGTAGATGATTTAAGTCATACAACACCTGTGAATTGTATATCAGTGTTTCAACAGCTAACTAGAGAGAAGACTCAAGAACAATACTGACATTTCTGGCTTACAAGCTGATGTATTACTCTTACTCTTTTACTTGTTTCAGTCATTTGATTGCGGCCATGCTGGAGCACCGCCTTTAGTCGATCATATCGACCCCAGGACTTATTCTATCGGTCACTTTTACTGAACCGCTAAGTTACGGGGACATAAACACACCAGCATCGGTTGTCAAGTGGTGTTGGTCGGACAAACACAGACACACAAACATACACACACATATACATACACATATATACATACATATATACGACGGGCTTCTTTCAGTTTCCACCTACCAAATCCACTCACAAGGCTTTGGTCGGCCCAAAGCTATAGTAGAAGACACTTGCCCAAGATGCCACGCAGTGGGACTGAACCCGGAACCATGCAGTTGGTAAGCAAGCTACTTACCACACAGCCTATATATAATGTAAGCATACAAACATTGTCACTATCTTTCCAAATCCTGCTGCATTTCACATGAAATTTTTGGTTCTCCAAAGAATTCTTGGTATATAAATTGACTACCTTTTTTGGTCATAAATTTTGGTCTGAAAGATTCAATTTGCATGCCAGAAAATACAGTAATTTTACCAGTAATTTTAAATCCAACTTAATGTAGAATCAACCAGGATTCATAGAGGTATATATTTGTACATTTTGATTAATGAAAGCAAATTAACTGTAAAAGGTGGTGTTTGTGCATATGTTGGCTCCACTTATCCTGTTACTCACTTTTCTCACCTGGATTTTAGCAATAATGACTTCTCATTACTCTGGTTCAAAATCTCTCTCTCTTTCTCTCTCTCCCAGTATTTGAACAGTGCCCATAACCATTTTCAAGGCATCAAAGACCGGAGAGAGGAAAAAGGAAGGCTTTCTCACATCAGGGATCAAATGTGAATGCATGCAACAGAATGGACTCTCTCAAAGGCATGCAAGGACCAGGTGGTTACGTTAAATTAGGTGACTGAGTAAAGCCCCATGCTAGTAGGGGTGTTAAGAGCACCATCCAAGCATGATCATTGCCAGAGCGACTATCTGGCCTCCGTGCCAGTGGCACGTAAAAGACACCATTCGAGCGTGATCGTTACCAGCATCACCTTACTGGCACCTGACTGGCCCCGTGTCGGTGGGTAGGTAAAAGCACCCACTACACTCTCAGAGTGGTTGGCGTTAGGAAGGGCATCCAGCTGTAGAAACTCTGCCAGATCAAGATTGAAGCCTGGTGCAGCCATCTGGTTCGCCAGCCCTCAGTCAAATCGTCTAACCCATGCTAGCATGGAAAGTGGACGTTAAACGATGATGATGATGATAATGATGATGATTACACAAGGTAATCAAAATTGTCACAAATGTAGATTATATTTACCTTTTGATGAAAGTCTCTAAACAGTTATGAATATCTTTTTCATGGCAGTGTTTCTCTTCTTGACAGTAAATTTCAATTACAAGTTCAAGCAACATTTTACTTTTACTTTTTTTCAATGCAAATAAAATCTGAAAATAATAATATCAAGCTACCAACAGTTTCAGCACAAATTTTGCAAGGTTAGAAATTGAAAATTTCGACAAAAGAAATAAAATAAAATTGCTGTAGATGAAAAAATATTCCTTCAGATGAAAAAATATTCCTTATAAACTATATATTTTTTTTCATACAAATCTACTTCCCTAAACTCTTGAATTTTGAATTTTTGTTTTTCAGCCCCTAACAACAACACTGTTTGAATTGTGGTTGTGTGACTCAGAACTTGGTGCTTACTTGTATTATAGGGCTTAAGAGTTAACAATCATTTACTAACTGAATGCTTTATTTTTTCCTTTGTGGATAAGTTTAGAAGTCAAACTTCTGTAAAGGCGCAGGAGTAGCTGTGTGGTAAGTAGCTTCTTTACCAACCACATGGTTCTGGGTTCAGTCCCACTGCATGGCACCTTGGGCAAGTGTCTTCCACTATAGCCTCGGGCTGATCAAAGCCTTGTGAGTCGATTTGGTAGATGGAAACTGAAAGAAGCCTGTCGTATATATGTGTATATATATATATGTGTGTGTATATGTTTGTGTGTCCTGTTTGTCCCTCCCCCCAACATCGCTTGACAACCGATGCTGGTGTGTTTACATCCCCATAACTTAGCAGTTCGGCAAAAGAGACCGATAGAATAAGTACTAGGCTTACAAAGAATAAGTCCTGGGGTCGATTTGCTTGACTAAAGGCGGTACTCCAGCATAGTCACAGTCAAATGACTGAAGCAAGTAAAAAAGTAAAAGTTGTAGCATTTTCATAATTTTAAGGTAAAACTGAAATTAAAGATGTCTAGGATGTTCCCTAATTGAGCTGTTGGGAATTACTGAACCCTGCTCTCATGTAATGTTTCTAAAGGTTGTCAGCCTAGTAGAATACAATTCATTCTAAACTCAACCAATGGGTGGATTTGGATTCAAAATTGAAAGCTGTGTTAACCAAGTCAGAGGATATTTAAGTCTTCTGGTAACACAGCACAGAACAAATGATGGGATGCAAACCATCAAACCCTTTGGATAATAGGCTTCAGCTGTGACAACCCCTAAAACAGTGAAATACAAATTTGTATGTTGCTCTTGAGGAAGACTTTTATGTATCGTATTTAATTTTAGAATATGTAATACTGAAATCCGTCTAATGCAGTGCTTTTCAAACTTTTTGCTGGAGCGGAACCCCAAGGAAACATTCCACTGGCTCAAGGAACCCCTGTGCAATAATTTAATAGTCTTATGCAAATCAAATCAAATCAAACCAAATCAAAATAGATGACATCAATGGAAGTTGTATCTTTGTGGTTCCAGTACCGGTGGCAACACAAGAAAACCATCCGATCGTGGCCGTTCGCCAGCCACATCTGGCACCTGTCGGTGGCACATAAAGACACCATCCGAAGACCCGGCGACGTAGACAGTCCACCTGTGCATACCTTCCTTCTTGTGACACTTGAAGACCTGTTGAGGCAAGTGACACTTGTGAAGACCTGTTGAGGAAGTGAAAATCAAATCAAATCAAATCAAATCAAAACAAATCAAAATAAGATAGCATAAATGGAATTTGTATCTTGTGGTACCAGTGCCGGTGGCACACAAAAAATCATCCGAAGTGGCCGTAGCCAGTACCGCATAGACTGGCCTCCGTGCTTTGGGGACGTAACAAACACCATCCGATCGTGGCCGTCCGCCAGCCTCATCTGGCACCTGTGTCGGTGGCACATAAAAACACCATCCGAGCGTGGCCGTCTGCCAGCCTCGCTGGCACCTGCCAGCCTCATCTGGCACCTGTGTCGTGGCACATAAAAACACCATCCGAGCGTGGCCGTCTGCCAGCCTCGTCTGCACCTGTGTCGGTGGCACATAAAAACACCATCCGAGCGTGGCCGTTCGCCAGCCTCGTCTGGCACCTGTGTCGGTGGCACAAAAATCACCCACTACACTCTCGGAGTGGTTGGCGTTAGGAAGGGCATCCAGCTGTAGAAACACTGCCAGATCTGACTGGCCTGGTGCAGCCTTCGGGCTCCCCAGACCCCAGTTGAACCGTCCAACCCATGCTAGCATGGAAAACGGACGCTAAATGATGATGATGATGATGATGCACACATATCTGCACAGGAAAATTAAAAATTACTGCCGATATTAGCAGTTTTGTAACTTCTTGCGGAACCCCTGGACTGTACTGGCGGAACCCTAAGGTTCCACGAAACCCTAGTTGAAAACCACTGATCTAATGTAACATTCCTAAATGTTCTGATTCCTATTTCCAAAAGCAGGAATTTACTTCCCAAATACAAAATAAAATGCTTTCAACAATTTTGTAATGAAGACCACCCAAACACTGATGATAAAAGTGGACGATAAATGAAGCAGATTAATAATGATAGAATAATAGGGATTGGTTTCAAATTCTGGCACAAGGCCAGCAATTTTGGGGGAGGGTGTAAGTCAATTAGATCAAACCCAGTCTTCAACTGGTACTAATTTTATTGACACTAAAAAGATGAAAAGCGAAGACAACCCTGGCAGCATTTGAACTCAGAACATAAAGATGGACAAAAATGCTGCTAAGCATTTTGCCCAGCATGTTTATAATTCTGTTAGATTGCTGCTGTAAGCCCAGTGTAATATCAAGAGGTATTAGGAGTGATAACAAACCTTGTCTAGCAAACTGATATAGGTATCATAGAGAAGAGTTCCTGGTTGAGATTTATCCATTAAAAATTTCTTTAAATTGGTTCTGAAAAAAAAAAGTCATACATTTAGCTCATAAAATTTGCTTGAATTTTTCATAATTCTTATAATATTTTTTATATTGTTATATTCTGGGCTGCTTATTTTTGTTTTTTTTACCAGACAGCCTCATGTACTGCATAAATTGTTCTTCATTTCAACTTTATTATTGTTCTCATTTTAATGTTCTGAAATCTTTCATCACACATCCTTCAACCTTTTCAGTGACTCTCCAGAACAGGAGAAGACACATGGAATGGAGAGTCACTGAAGAGGTCACAAGATGTGCGATGAAAGATTTCAGATAAAGGACACTTAAGTAAGAATAAGAATAAATCAAAAGCGATGAACAAGAATCTAGTGCTTGTGTTTATTTGTGGGGAGGGGGGAAAAAAACCATCCTGAAATATAACAATATATGTTTCAACATATGATTCCACATCAGGAATCTGGCAAAACAAATACATAAACATATTTTTATATACATTGCCTTACTGGCACTTGTGCCAGTGTGTAGGTGGCATATAAAAAAAAACAAAAAAAAACACCATTTGGGTGTGGCCGTTGCCAGTACCGCCTGACTGGCCCTCATGCCAGAGTGGTTAGCGTTAGGAAGGGCATCCAGCTGTAGAAACTCTGCTAGATCAAGATTGGAGCCTGGTGCAGCCACCTGGCTCGCCAGTCCTCAGTCAAATCGTCCAACCCATGCTAGCATGGAAAGCAAACGTTAAACGATGACGATGATGATGATCTTGCATTTATCTATTTTTTATATATGTATACAACATTCCACCTAATTTGAGTAGTAAAAAGCAACTATGAAGTTAATTATATTTGGTTTTTTTTTTTGCTTTGTTTTTGTTCAAATTTTTTCTTGGGCCACCAGCACAATTGCCAGTAGGGCGATGCTGGTAACGATGGCGATGCTATAAATTATTTATAGGAATAAAAGATTATAGAAACCATAAATTTTGAGACTGTGATTTCTAATGTTTACATCTGATCAAAACTGCTAATCAAACAATTGATTAGTTAATTGGTGAAATGGTAAACTAGTTGACTAATAATTTTATTTGTTTTTTATTTATGTGCCCTTTTCAAGCCTAGCCAGGCTCATGGGCCTGGTTTCCCGGTTTCTATGGCGTATGTGTTCCCCCCAGCTGGACGGGGCGCCAGTCCATCGCAGCGTTACTCAAGAAACAGGAAGAAAGAGTGAGAGAAAGTTGGGGTGAAAGAGTACAACAAGGGTCGCCACCACCCCCTGCCGGAGCCTCATGGAGCTTTAGATGTTTTCGCTCAATAAACACACACAACGCCTGGTCTGGGAATTGAAACCGCGATCCTCTGACCACGAGTCTGCTGCCCTAACCACTGGGCCATTGCGCCTCCACTGTTGACTAATAATAATGGTTTCAAATTTTAGCACATGGTCAACAATTTTAGTGGGAGGGGTTAAGTAAATTACATCAACTCCAGTGCTCAAGTGATATTTTATCAACTTTGAGATGTTGAAAGACACAGTCAAACCCAGTAGGATTTGATCTCAGAAGATTAAGTGTTGAAAGAAATTCTGCTGTGCATTGTGTCCGATGTACTAACGATTCAGCCAACTTGCCGATTTAGATGACTAAATAAAAATAAATGAAGTGAAATAGAACCAGTGCATGTGTTTATTGCTGTCAAAAGAGGCACTAAAAAAATATTGTTTCTTCGTGTGTCTTGCATTTTGCCACGACTATCACCAGTGGAAAGTCTATATGGTTTCAAACAAAGAAAAGCATATAACAATGTGAGGTTAGTATTGATGATAAAAAAAGAGAACTATACCTTAGTCGAGAGTTGTGTGGCTCAGGTGAAACAGACAGGAAAGGAAGCAGATCCAAGAGAGAGACCTAGTAAAAGAAATATATATATATATATATATATATATATATATATACCGAGTAAACACATAAATGTGAAACAAGGTGGAAAAAAGAGTACTCAAATACCAGTGGTAGAGTAATATGCTTTATTTTAAGCAGCAGAAAATTCAACAAAATCTGTTACTCTGAGTTTCTTGTTGCCGTTCATCAGACAGTTTTTGCTAGAATGGAACTTATATATCAATTCAATCTATACTCTTACAAACGCTACACCTTAAAAAGAAATGGACTTGTTTGATTGGCCCTTTAGAAAAAACGGTCAATCTTCGAGCGATAAACAAAAAGGTCAAAAATATATGTATATATATAAAAAAACTTATAAAAATTATAAAATCCGAGGAAAAAACCGAGGGAAAAAACCTATTGCCTGTCTTCATTAACGGCAATAGGTTTTTTCCCTCGGTTTTTTCCTCGGATTTTATAATTTTTATAAGTTTTTTTATATATATATACATATATTTTTGACCTTTTTGTTTATCGCTCGAAGATTGACCGTTTTTTCTAAAGGGCCAATCAAACAAGTCCATTTCTTTTTAAAGGTGTAGCGTTTGTAAGAGTATAGATTGAATTGATATATAAGTTCCATTCTAGCAAAAACTGTCTGATGAACGGCAACGAGAAACTCAGAGTAACAGATTTTGTTGAATTTTCTGCTGCTTAAAATAAAGTATATATATATATAGGGAGAGTTTACGAAAAAAACAAAAGACGAAGACAGGTGGTGTACAAAACAAACAGATGTATTAGTATAATGCTCAGGAACAGAAAAAAGTCTTTTACGTTTCGAGCCTACGCTCTTCTACAGAAAGGGACACAGAAAAAACAAGGAGAGAAGAAATGTGTGTAGTGGCTAACGATTTATCATGGCGATATATATATAAATTATTGGTAATTGTTCAGTAAATAAAAGTAAATAAAATTAAGGAGAGATAAGTAGAAAAAGAAACAGCTTACTTTTTATACAGTCGTTAAGACTGGCGATTGCTGCCAGAAAGTGAACAAATGTCTTCTTTTTCTCAGTGGAATTACATCAGAGAAACTCATGCAGATAATCTTTACCTATTTCTTTACTACCCACAAGGGGCTAAACACAGAGGGGGAGGGGACAAACAAGGACAGACAAACGGATTAAGTCGATTATATCGACCCCAGTGCGTAACTGGTACTTATTTAATCGATCTCGAAAGGATGAAAGGCAAAGTCGACCTCGGCAGAATTTGAACTCAGAACGTAACGGCAGACGAAATACGGCTACACATTTCGCCCAGTGTGCTAACGTTTCTGCCAGCTTGCCGACATGCAGATAATCTTTACCCTTTTACTTGTTTCAGTCATTTGACTGCAGCCATGCTGGAGCACCACATTTAGTCAAATCAAATCGACCCCAGGACTTATTCTTTCGGTCTCTTTTGCCAAACTGCTAAGTTACGGGGACCTAAACACACCAGCATCTGTTGTCAAGTGATGTGGGTATAAAACACAGATACACAACATATACACACACATACACATATATATACATATATACGACAGGCTTCTTTCAGTTTCCGTCTACCAAATCCACTCACAAGGCTTTGGTTGGCCCAAGGCTATAATAGAAGACACTTGCCCAAGTTGCTATGCAGTGGGACTGAACCCAGAACCATGTGGTTGGTAAGCAAGCTACTTACCACACAGCCACTCCTGCGCCTATATGAAACAAACAATTTGTCCAATGTCCCAAATTGTCGTCTCAACTTCTGTTTTACCTACATCCACATATTTTTCACATTTTGTGTGTGGACATCTGAATCATGTGGATCAACAAAATGTTGTTGATGTATAATTACCTCATGCATGTAGGCACCACCATTGAGGATACTGATGTTATTATATATGCTTGCCATCCATTGCTGACTATGTGAGACCCAGGTAAAATCCACCTTTGTATCAGTTTAGTTAAAGTTTCTTCTGTGTGGTCAGGTACTTCAATCAAAAAACACTTTCTTGAGAATCTCTCTATGCCAACGAATACCCAATGTCCCTTTGCTTCTTTCACTACTTATCTCCCGCGTAATTTTTATTTACTTTTTTATATAACTAAACTAAACAATTACCTAAATTATTTAATGTATGGAATTCTGTAGAACTAGAATCATAACTAGTGAACACATCAGTAATAACTGATCCAGGAGGAGCTTGGCTAAAAAAATGATTTCCTACTGTGATACCAGTGCCGATGGCACGTAAGAGAACCTTCCAAATGTGGCCGTTGCCAGTGCCACCGTGACTGGCCTCTGTGCTGGTGGCACGTAAAAAGCACCATCCGATCGTGGCCGTTTGGCAGCCTCGTCTGGCACCTGTGCAGGTGGCACGTAAAAAGCACCCACTACACTCACGGAGTGGTTGGCGTTAGGAAGGGCATCCAGCCGTACAAACACTGCCAGATCAGAGTGGAGCCTGGTGCAGCCTTCTGGCTTCCCAGACCCCAGTTGAACCGTCCAGCCCATGCTAGCATGGAAAACGGACGTTAAATGATGATGATGATGTACAAGGACATAAATCTCCATGGTTGTATGTAAAGTTGATAGAATTCCCTACCTAAAAATGTGTTTGGTTTGCACATTCACGAGGCTGGAACTTACCCGAGTTTTCAGTCATATGACTGTGGCTATTCTGGGGTACTGCCTTGATGAGTTTTAGATAAACATAGTATCCCAGGACTTACTTCTCTTTAAAGCCTGGTACTTATTTTATAAGTTTCTTTTGCTAAACCGTCAAGTTATGGGCATGTAAACACACCAAAACTGGTTGTCAAGCAGTTGGGGTGGGGAACAGATACAAACACAAAGACACACATAGATATATACATAATTAATAAGATTATTTAATAATGCATGTTTTATTTATTTTAAATTCTTACCTTGAAGGAAGATGCTACAGTTTTTTTCGACAAAAGTATATAAAAGAACTTGTGCAGCAACTCACAAGTAGGATTTTGACCATCGGAAAGAACCTGAAAAAATTAAAAAGGAAGATTATACTCCTGAAAAAGATGCATTTAAGTAATTTAATATCAACCCTTTTTAACATTCGTGTTACTCTGAGAAAGCAATGCCTATTTATTCATACTGTTTTGAATTAATCATGCATTATGTTACAGCTCCTGGATTTCAATGATATTATCTATTATATAAAATCCATTCTGTCTGTGTGTGTGTGTGTCTTCTAGGATCTCGGGCATCCTCCATCTGATTGCGCTCAAATTTGAATATGTAGATAGCGACGGTATCAGGGCGTGTATAAGTCTCGAAAATATTGCAAAAATCGATTCCAGGTGGGAATGCGATCGATAAAGCATTCTTTGGAATAGAAAAAAGTCTATTTTTATTCCTTCTTTTGCTGGTGTCTCAAATTTAGGTTAAATCAGTGTTTCTCAAAGGGGAGGCCTAGTTGTTTTGAGAAAATTTGGTTTAAATGTTTGACAACTCAGCACCATCCATTGGACAGGGTGGGGTGGGGTTGCTTGTTATTTATATTTAGAATGACATTGTATATAGTAAGTGTAGGAGAGGCCGGATTTAGCTATTTTGAAACTAAAACAGGTAGAATATTTTGTCCAGATATTTAAATGCTAAAGAGTTAAAAAAAAATTACGAAAATTTTTGAAGAGAAACTTCTGGGAGTTTCTTTATGCAAATGATGCAGCACTAATGGTAGACCGAGAGTGTAGGCAACTCAGGTCATGCTTTTGCACTTAGATTTTGTTTGATCTATACACAGAGCGAGTAAACCCTGCCTGTCTGTTAATGACAAATAGAATGTTATATTGTACGGTGAAGCTAAGTAAGGTAAGTATATTCTGCTGTTGCAATCCAGAATACACAGAACTGATATGTATGTTCAGGCTTGTTAACATAACTGTGTAAGTAAAAGAGAAACATATTTTTCAGTTATATGCTTATTTCTCACATTAACCCTTTAGCATTTTAAACTGGTCATGTCCAGCTAAAATAAATCTGTTTTATCTTCAAATTGATCAGACTCTCACACTTACCTTTCAATATTATTCTGAAAATAGATAATCATGTCACTGAAACCTCAAAGCTACAAGGCAATGTATTACTAATTTATATCAATGGGAATAAATAAGCATTATATTTGACAGAGAAATTTGAACGTTAAAGGGTTAAAACAGGCTTGACAATCAATTTTATTTTAGCAAAATTTCATTTTCTACAAATCAAAATGAAAGTATTTGTGAATCAGCCACGGAATAGAATATTAAATAGTTCAAGCAGCTATTACAATATTAGCTTTGTACAAAATGAATGGTTTTCTTAAAAGTGTTAATCTGCAGAAGTTGCTTTTGTTTCTCTATTCACAACCCACCCTCCTATCTACACAAGATTTTTCTTTTTAAGATTTAAACCCAACATAGCTTCAACAGATTCTGAAACAACAACTGTGTGAGCTTACCTTTGAGTCTAGACGAAGGATTCCAAGTAAGATATCAAAAGTGATTCTCTGTGTATCTTCTGATGCGTCATCTCTCCACCAATTTTCAATCATATTCAAATTTTTTAAAATAATGTCACAAACTTGTGAAGCACTGTTAAACGGAACATATAGATATCTCACTTAAACAAGAATCCTAATTTCTCTGTTACTTGCATCAGACATTCTAAACTTTTACTTTCAATTCAATTTTTTTTTATATGGTTTAATCAGATAAAGAAATGCAATGCCATGACTCCTTACAGGGCCCCCATAATTGATAGGAAGAAGGGGGGCAGTTATCTTCAGATAACTGAGACTTGATCTGAATGTATACAGCAGAGTGGACTTCACTAAAAGTACTCAAAAACCAGGTAGTGTTGTTAAGTTAGACAACAGGTTAGAGCGCACCACTTTCAAAGAGTATAGTACATTCCACAGGCTTCTGTAGAGTTTCTTCCAACCAGTTTCACTTACATGGTTTCAGCCAACTAGAGGCTTATGATAAAAGATACTGAAAGAGCTGAGCTAACTCAGCACCACATGATTGCAATGCAAACTTCTTAACTAAAATGGCAATGACTGAGTAATAGTCCTTGTTACTACATACACTCTCTTTGATGTAAGCAGTAATCTCCATGATTGCTGTAGCTGTGTGATATCCTTCAGATTCAAAATGATATCATCAAATGAAAAAAATCTAAACAACTATATAGGAGATAACAACAGAGAGAATAAAGCTTACCTTATCTACTCATGTACATTGCAAAGAATTTGCAATACATAAAAATCAAAACAATAAAAACAGGGTCAAAACTGATAGATAGCATTATACTTGAGTATAAAATAAGTTAACATATCAACACCAACAAACCTGTGAAAATGAAGATACTGAAGGAAATAACCCTGAGATATCAACCAACTGTTGTATACACTTCATTGCCTGAGACTTATGAAATACAAAATGCATAGCAAATATATCCCATGGTAACTATTAACTGCATTAGTACACTGGTGGCAAGTGGTTACATATTGTGTTTGAAGAATCTATATATATAAAGCTGAAGTTGTCTGTGTGTGTGTGTGTATGGCAGGTTTGGTAGCCTTCAACTAACACTATCTCCTCCGAGACCCAGCGGCGCAAGTTGATAAAAATTGAGATTATGATAGAAGAAGGCTTGCTCTTCATTTCATAGGAGATAAAATTCAAATCAGACCATGTTAACACCAAAAATTATTTACATCAAAAATTATTTACATCAAAAAAGTGCTTTTTTTTCTATGAAAATTCCTATTTTTAACGATTTTTTTACTGCTGTGTCACCATTTTTCGGTGTATTTCAACGAGAAAAATGTTCACTTAAAGAGAATAACAAGCTACATAATGCAAAATTTTTACTTTTCAAAAATTCTAATCTTAAAGGGTCGAAACAAACCCGAGCAATGCTGGGCGATACTGCTAGTTAGATGATAAATCAAACTGTGATGGTTTTTAAGTGATAAACATATTTTAATAAAATGATCTTTTTTTAAGTCACCCTAGAGTTTTTGTCCAAAAGCATTTTCTTAGATATTATATTGCATTAGTTGATATAATGTTTAGATTAGATGGAATGGGTTGAATTGATCTTTTCCTATTCTTTTTCTTAACGATGTATAATTAGAAGTTACTGTGAAACTTACTGTTTCCATCTAAAACTTTTGTGCTTCAAGATATCAAGTACTGATATCAATATATGACCAACAATTTGAGAATTGCTGTCAGATTTAGCCATTATTAAAGGAATTAATTCTGCTGCATGCTCAATGATGTAACCTGACACTTCTTGTTTGAAAATGCACAATAAAATCTTTCCACAACTTGTATTCTGTTGATGGGCTTCTTCAGTAAACATAACTGCCATAAATTCGTTGATCTGTGCAACAGAAAGAAATAAATATAGAGAAAATATCTTAATGTAAAATTTTGATGTAAGTCATTTTAATGAAAGATCTCATAAATTTTCTCCTTTTGCCATTTTTTATTTTACTGTCAAATAATTCAGTAAATTTGAGATGAGAACAAATAATTTCAGAATATAAAGCCAACATAAAACAAAAAAGTAGAAATCTTTCACCCAAAATATTTGGTACATTTGTAAGGAATCAAGAAAATGTTTAAAAAAATAATGTTTTAAAGAAGTGAAACTTTCAAATAGGGTTTTTTTTTTTTTTTACCAAAAGTATTTTATGAAAACATGAGGAGGAAAGAAGAAAAGAAACACACACATACACACACAAAAAATAACACGATAGAAATGTAGTTAATTTAAGAAAAAAAAAAAGTCTGATATAATTACATACAGGCATTGACAGTTGTATTGCAAGCTCTAATAATGTTTGGGTCAAAGATAATTCAGTTGGTGTTAATGTTCTGGATGTGAGTTGATTATCATCTGAATGAGTAACAATATTCTGTAAAGAAAAATGAATTCATAAAATGTCAAATCATCAAATATTTAAAGTTTTCAATATTGGGTGGTGTGAAAGGATGATAAAGCATTTTGCTTACAATTACCATAATTACTAAAACCCAATGGTAGTGGCAAGTCCATTTGCAATTTACTATAATATTCACAGTCAATTACTGGAGGCGCGTGGCTTAGTGGTTAGGGTGTCAGCACCATGATCGCAAGATTGTGGTTTCGATTCCTGGACCGAGTGACGCGTTGTGTTCTTGAGCAAAACACTTCATTTCACATTGTTCCAGTCCACTCAGCTGGCAAAAATGAGTAACGCTGTGATGGACAGGCGTCCCGTCCAGCTGGGGAACACATATGCCATAGAAACCAGGAAACCGGGTCCATGAGCCTGGCTAGGCTTTAAAAAGGTGCATTTATCTATTTATTATTCACAGTCAATTAGAAACTAGGTAGATTAATGCAATAAACACATCAGTCTTATCAACCTTTATTTTATTGAACTTAGTCATCATCATCAATGTCTGTTTTCCATGCTGGCATGGGTTGGACAATTTGACATGTAGATGTCCTGACTCCTGTTGTTTATGGTGGCATGGTTTCTGTGGCTGGATGCCCTTCCTAACACCAACCACTTAACAGAGTGTACTGGGTGCCTATTATATGCCACCAGCATGGGTGAGTTTACACAGTACCAGCATGAGTGCATTTTGTGTGACACTGGCACCGGTAAAGGACATGTCTGTATGCATGAACGACAGTGATTTCACTTAGCTTGGCACATTTTCTCAAGTACAGCAAATCACCATAATTCCCGGTCCCTTGTAATTTCTTCAGAGAGGCCCAGCATCCAAAGATCCTTTCTCACCACTTTGTACCACATCTTCCTGGGTCTACCCCTTCCACAGGTTACCTCTACAATTACAGCTAAGCACTCTTTTATGCACCTGCCCTCCAAAAATTTAGTATACTGAACGACAAAGTGCATCAGGTATCAACTAATGGGTAGCAGTTTCAAATTCAGTAGCAAGTAATGCAAAATACAGGGATTCCTTGACTTGCGCGAGCCAACTTTTGATACCGAGTGTTCAGGTTGCACGAGTTGTATTCTCGACTTGCGCTTGTAATTTGTATTCGTACAAAGCAGTCACCAATAAAAGTTTTTTGGTTTCAGGTAGAAAGAAAGTTCATTCAATACTTTCTCCAAGTGTTTCTTTAATATAACAATATTTAGCAGTTATCCCGGAAAATATTTATAGAAAACAATATCTGGTACTCGACTTGCACGTCCCCCAATTACTCACACAAGTCGAGGAATCCCTGTACATCATCTAACTGTTTGATATATAAAGAAGTTTGTGAGACTGGATAAGTTTAGAAGCTACAGGAGAAGAGGAACCTGATGTTTCAGGATGGAGCACATTTGTCTTTGAGTTTTAATTTCAACTTGGCATTGAATGTTAAGGTTAATCAAATAACACCAGACATATTACTCTTTTACTTGTTTCAGTCATTTGACTGTGGCCATGCTGGAGCACCACCCTTTAGTTGAAGAAATCGACCCAAGGACTTATTCTTTGTAAGCCTAGTACTTTTTCTATCGGTCTCTTTTGCTGAACCGCTAAGTTACAGGGACATAAACACACCAGCATTGGTTGTCAAGCGATGTTGGGGGACAAACACAGACACACACATATATATACATATATACGACAGGCTTCATTGAGTTTCCATCAACCAAATCCACTCACAAGGCTTTGGTCGGTCCGAGGCTATAGTAGCAGGCACTTGCCCAAGGTGCCACGCAGTGGGACTGAACTTGGAACCATGTGGTTGGTAAGCAAGCTCCTTACCACACAGCCACTCCTGCGCCTATATTGAATATGCTGAAGTTATTTCAATCAATAATACACCTCTTCTATAAATTTGTTGGCTTTTATCAAGGCTGTGGAGTTGGAGTCAGAGTTGTGAAACAATTAAGGGGTAACTGGAGTCGGAGTCGGTAAAATAGACCACAATCACTTAATTACATAGAGGAGTCAGAGTCGGAGGTACCAATGGTAGAGGAGTCAGAGTCCAAGCTTTTTGTTTTGACTCCACGGCCTTGTTTTCACCAATATGAAGAATCATTACTGTGATTCAGAACACACAAATATATATATCATCATCATCGTTTAGCATCTGCTTTCCATGCTGGCATGGGTTGGATGGTTCAACTGGGGTCTGGGAAGCCAGAAGGCTGCACCAGGCCCAGTCTGATCTGGCAATGTTTCTGGCTTAGTGGTTTGATACTTGGCTTGTGATCATAAGATTCAGGGTTCAATTCCTGGGATGGGTGGCACTTCATTTCACATTGCTTCAGTCTCCTCAGCCAGTGATGAGTACTAGCTGGGTGTTGGTGCAACCCTTGCTCCCACCAACTGTAACACATGATGTTCTGCTGGGTGAATAGGTCTAAGAAGGTATCTATGTCTATGTCTGCTCATAACTACTTTGGCACTGAAAACAATCAACAAAGAAGAATATTGTTTGTAAATATGTTAATACTAATTTGTTCATAGTGTAGCAAGTCATAAAAGGCAGCAATATGACGTAATGTTCATTTGCCTGAACAAGCATAAGTGTTGGTATCTCATTGGTTAAAATTACTGCCCATATACGAATTCTAAGAACTTTATTTCGTGAAAGATTTCTTTGACAAAAGTTTGCCTGAACAAGCATAATTACTGGTATCCCATTGGTTAAAATTACTGCCCATAATAGAACTGACAATCACTATTTTTTTTTAATTGATTAGTCAAAGAACAAAGACAACCCTCATGGTCAATTTCAGGATTTCTAAAATCGGTAAGAGAAATTATCCTTAGAGTGAAGATCCATGAAGAATAGATATTTGAGACTTAATTTGAAAAGTATTGTTTTCTTTTCAATTTTCTTGCTGATGTTTGCATCCTTTGTCAACATCAGCAAAAGAAATATATATGTGCCGGTGGCACATAAAAAACACCATTTGAGCATTGCCATTGCCAGTACTGCCTGACTGGCCCTCATGCAAGTGGCACGTAAAAGCACCCACTACACTCTCGGAGTGGTTGGCATTAGGAAGGGCATCCAGCTGTAGAAACTCTGCCAGATCAGATTGGAGTCTGGTGCAGCCATCTGGTTCGCCAGACCCCAGTCAAATTATCCAACCCATGCTAGCATGGAAAGCAGACGTTAAACGATGATGATGATGATGAAGAGAGAGAGAGAGAGAGAGAGATTAAGATTTAAAAAATGAGAGATTAAGATTTAAAAAAAAACGAACATTTCGCATCATCCAAAAACATCTAATTTAGATAAAGGTGATGATGATGATGATGAGGATGAAAGAATATAAACATATGTTTTCAAATGATGCCAGACGTTTTGCTTTTTTATTTTTTTTATTTTAATCTATATCAATCTTCTCAAGGAGAAACCACTTGTAACTGTCTTTGATGGGCAGCCTCTACACCACACTTTTCAGTTGTACTTTCAGAGGTAAAAACCAATCTGAGCAGTCATAATACATACCTATTAATGTCAGTTGATGAAAACTCCTTGTATACTCTATGTGTGTGTGTGTGTGTGTGTCTGCATGTTGGGATTTTGCACAGTTTCCTGAAGCAAATTCCAATTGTTGAAGTACTGGTCAATCTAAGGTTACTGAATTGGACACTTGCTCAAGATGTAACAGATGTAAAAGATGGAATTTTGATACCTTGTACTCATGAAGTAAATTTCTTAACCATGCAATCATGCCAGCACTCATAACTAAAAGAAGTATTGCAATCTCTACCTGGGAAACGTTATGGAACAGTTTTGCAGCTAAACTTTCAAGATTCATATCACCCAGCAACTTCACTTTATTTAAGATACGGTAACCAGTCAACAGTTGCTGAAGTTTGAAGTAATTGGTGTTTGGAGATTTCAGATGAATTGGAAGGACTGTCAAAAGATCCCTGTAAAATACAAAAGTAAATTTTGTTATATACAGCTGAAACATAAAATATATGTGCTTGTCTGAGAGATACTTTTGTATTTATGCCAAGTGGTGTCGGGAGCCAACGAAGAGCCCTTGACTACAACAAAACAAGACGACCAATGCTGCTGCTGCTGCTACTACTACTACTACTACTACTACTACAACTGTCAGCACTGTTTTAATGTCCCTTTCCCTTGCTTGCACAGATCAGACTTAATTCATCAAGAAAGATTTTCTATAACCAGATGACCTTCCTGTCATCAACTCTCACTAGTTTCTAAGCTAGACAATATTTCTGCATGACCAGACATGTTGTTTTCATGGGCAGTTGGAAATTAAGGACACAGGACACCGCTTGCATGATGGTGATGTCAGTTTACAGCCATCACACAATTTCAAGACAAGTGGATATATGCGCACACACAGCAGGCTTCTTTCAGCTTCCATCAACCAAAACCACATACAGGCTTTGTTTAGCCTGGGACTTTAGAAGATACAGGTGTAAGGTGCCACATAGTGGGACTGAACCTATAGCAACATGGTTGGGGTGCAAGCTTGTTTACTACAGAGCTCTGCCTCAAACTTTCCTGTAAATAAACACAGTACATCTATTTCTTTATTACCCACAAGGGGCTAAACACAGAAGGGACAAACAAGGACAGACATAGGTATTAAGTCAATTACATTGACCCCAGTGCGTAACTGGTACTTAATTTATCGACCCCAAAAGGATGAAAGGCAAAGTCGATCTCGGTGGAATTTGAACTCACAACGTAAAGGCAGACGAAATACCGCTAAGCATTTCGCCTGGCATGCTAACGATTCTGCCAGCTCGCACAGCACATCTGATGAACCATATTTAGTATGTAAAGACCGTGCATTTTACCTTTGATTAACAAGTTGGTTCTTGATTGATTCTCTCATTTGTTGCTTGAATTCTGCAGGTAATTTTTTCAGAAAAATATTCAATAAGTTCTGTAACTAAAAAAAAAAATAATGAGCAGGCATGTTGACGAAGTTGTGAATGGCAACAAAAGAACTTTAACAAACCTAGCTGAGTGACTAAAAAGTTAATCAAGCAGTAAATTAATAAAAGAAGTGAAACAGAACCAGTGTGTGTGTTTATTATTAACGTAATGACCAACCCTCCTGAGATACGTCAGAACTTTTTAATAATTTAAAGATAATTTAATTTAAATATGTAAAAAAAATAGGTAAAAAAACAGAAAATAGAAAGCTTCTGACAATGAAGTTTTATAAAACCTTTATATTTCAGGTGTAAAGGCCCATCTTCAGAAGAAAATGAAAGAAAATAGAATGCTCCTGACAATGCAGAAAGTTTTATAAAACATTTATATGTTTTCTGAAGATGGGCCTTTGAGCCTGAAATATAAAGGTTTTATAAAACCTTCCGCATGTAAAAAGCTTGCTATTTTCTCTCTTTTTACCTTCTTCGATATTACAATGCTTCAAGTGAACTACAATACTTTCATACAAAAAATTAATTTCTATTTATATAAATAATAATATTTCAAAGTAATAATTTTATATGTCTAGTATTTCTTCATCAAATCAAGTGTTTATGAAGCAATATTTCCCTCAGGGAAATATTGCCTCATATACAAACACAGTCAAGGCTACTGACTTCAGAGGAAAACTTTTGCACATAACTTATCAGTATCCCCTCATAATGTTTCTGCAACTGTCACACAATGGCTTCAGCTCTTCAGGTAATGCCACTTGCATAACATCTTCACCTACACCCACTCATCATAACCCTTCTCTCACCCCATTAGCACATCAAACACTCTCCCTAGTTTTTTATCGTCCGAAATTTACTCTTTATCTATGTTTTCCTCACAATCACTAACCATCAGAAATTTGAAATGAATAACATATATTGATTTAAAATTTTGGTACAAGGCCAGCAACTTTATGGGAGGGATAAGATGATTACATCAACCCCAGAGTTCAACTGGTACTTATTTTACTGACCCTGAAAGGCAAAGTTGACCACAGTGGAATTTGAACTCAGAGACCTATTGAGTCAAGTACATCAACATCAAAAAATCAAATGGAAATTGCAGTTGTGATACCTGTGCCGGTGGCACATAAAAAGCATCATCCGAACATGGCCGATGCCAGCACTGCCCTGACTGGCTTCCATGCCAGTGGCACATAAAAAGCACCAACCGATCGTGGCTGTTGCCAGCGCTGCCTTGCCTGGCACCTGTGCCGGTGGCATGTGAAAAGCACCCACTACACTCACGGAGTGGTTGGCATTAGGATGGGCATCCAGCTGTAGAAACACTACCAGATCAGACTGGAGTCTGGTGCAGCCTCCTGGCTTCCCAAACCCTGGTCGAATCGTCCAACCCATGCTAGCATGGAAAACGGATGTTAAACGATGATGATGAAGCCAAGTGAAATTGTAGTCATGGCCAATGCTGGTGTCATGCAATTGGTACCTGTGCCGGTGGCATGTGAAAAGCACCTTTTGAGTGTTGGGCCTCATGGAGGCAATATGGCCGATGCTGGTGTTGCATAACTGGCTTCTGAGCTGGGGGCATGTGAAAAGCACCTTTTGAGTGTTGGGCCTCATGGAGGCAATATGGCCGATATGGTGTTGCATAACTGGCTTCAGAGCTGGGGGCATGTGATAGGCACCTTTTGAGTGTTGGGCCTCATGGAGGCAATATGGCGGATGCTGGTGTTGCATAACTGGCTTCTGAGCTGGGGGCATGTGAAAAGCACCTTTTGAGTGTTGGGCCTCATGGAGGCAATATGGCTGATGCTGGTGTTGCATAACTGGCCTCTGAGCTGGGGGCATGTGAAAAGCACCTTTTGAGTGTTGGGCCTCATGGAGGCAATATGGCTGATGCTGGTGTTGCATAACTGGCCTCTGAGCTGGGGGCATGTGAAAAGCACCATTTGAGTGTTGGGCCTCATGGAGGCAATATGGCTAATGGTGGTGTTGCATAACTGGCTTCTGAGCTGGGGGCATGTGAAAAGCACCTTTTGAGTGTTGGGCCTCATGGAGGCAATATGGCTAATGGTGGTGTTGCATAACTGGCTTCTGAGCTGGTGGCATGTGAAAAGCACCTTTTGAGTGTTGGGCCTCATGGAGGCAATATGGCTAATGGTGGTGTTGCATAACTGGCTTCTGAGCTGGTGGCATGTGAAAAGCACCTTTTGAGTGTTGGGCCTCATGGAGGCAATATGGCTGATGCTGGTGTTGCATAACTGGCTTCTGAGCTGGTGGCATGTGAAAAGCACCTTTTGAGTGTTGGGCCTCATGGAGGCAATATGGCTGAGGCTGGGTGGCATGTGAAAAGCACCTTTCGAGCATTGGCCTCATGGAGGTAATATGGCTGATGCTGGTGTTGCATACTGGCTTCTGAGCTGGTGGCATGTGAAAAGCACCTTTTGAGTGTTGGGCCTCATGGAGGCAATATGGCTGATGCTGGTGTTGCATAACTGGCTTCTGAGCTGGTGGCATGTGAAAAGCACCTTTTGAGTGTTGGGCCTCATGGAGGCAATATGGCTGATGCTGGTGTTGCATAACTGGCTTCTGAGCTGGTGGCATGTGAAAAGCACCTTTCGAGCATTGGGCCTCATGGAGGTAATATGGCTGATGCTGGTGTTGCATAACTGGCTTCTGAGCTGGTGGCATGTGAAAAGCACCTTTTGAGTGTTGGGCCTCATGGAGGCAATATGGCTGATGCTGGTGTTGCATAACTGGCTTCTGAGCTGGTGGCATGTGAAAAGCACCTTTTGGGTGTTGGGCCTCATGGAGGCAATATGGCTGATGCTGGTGTTGCATAACTGGCTTCTGAGCTGGGGGCATGTGAAAAGCACCTTTTGAGTGTTGGGCCTCATGGAGGCAATATGGCTGATGCTAGTTTTGCATAACTGGCTTCTGAGCTGGTGGCATGTGAAAAGCACCTTTTGAGTGTTGGGCCTCATGGAGGCAATATGGCTGATGCTAGTTTTGCATAACTGGCTTCTGAGCTGGGGGCATGTGAAAAGCACCTTTTGAGTGTTGGGCCTCACAGTGGTAATGACAAATAACCGAGACCTTTGGCAATATGCCATGCTTTAGAAGAAGACCCATCAAGCCAAGTGAAATCGTAGTTGTGGCAGATACTGGTGTCATGCAACTGGTACCCATGTAGGTTGCATGCAGAAACCATGCCAAATCAGATTGGAACCTGGTGCTGCCCTTCAGCTTACCAGCCCTTGTTAAACAGTCCAATCCATGCTAGCATGGATGTTAAATGACAATGATGAATGTAATGACAGATAAAATGCTGCTAAGCATATTGCCCAGCATGATAACGATTCTGCCAGCTCTCCACCTTAAAATGAATAACATATTAACTCTACCCACACAGTTGTGTAAAGGCACATGACTCAGTGGTTAGAGCATCAGGCGCACAATCATGAGGTAGTGAGTTCGATTCCCAGACAGGGCTGTGTGTTGTGCTCTTGAGCATGACACTTTATTTCATGTTGATCCAGTTCATTCAGCTGTAGATATGAGTTGCGATGTCAATGGTGCCAAGCTGTATTGGCTTTTGCCTTCCCCTTGGATAACAGTGATGGCATGGAAAGGAGAGGCTGCTATGCATGGGTGACTGCTGGTCTTCTATGGATAACCTTGTGGCAAAGGATCATCTGGAGATAACCAATGATGTGTCCTCTTGGAATTTGAATACATGAGCCACTTTTCATCACATGTAAAAATTCAATCAAAAAATGGCTCTATTTTAAACCGATTAAGATGAGAAGAGCATATGGAAAGTCTCTGAAGTTTTTTGTTGTCAAATCATGTGGTACCCATTTGCTCAACTTCCATCTCTTTCCCAGCTGTAATCTTCATTTACATTAAATCACAAAGCTAGGTTTTGACATGTTAATTCAACTCAATTACATTCCTTAAATCATCAACATTTAAAGAAATTAGTCTTCCAGATTGAGGTGCATTTTCAAAAGACTCGTCACTGGAACAATACTATAAAAAGCCATTTCAATCAGTTCATTCCTTTACTGCATCTTCCCAACATGCTGTACAAATCTGTGGAGAGGAACTGGATGCATTTGTGCCAAATTTAAACTCATACAACAAACATACACGTATTATCAGTTTTCTGTCAGCCATGTTAAGGGCAGATAGAAGAGATACAAAATGATGTTCACTGTCTTAAGATATTGTTGTGGTACTTGGTTACACTGGGTAAGGAGTCAGAAGAAAACAGGACATGTCAAAGGCAAAGGTAATTAACTAAGGTCGCAGAATGTGAGAGTAATGAGAATCGGTAAAAACTTTGGATACCTGATAATAATGATTAAAAAAATATAGTCACCTCGTCAGGTAGTTTATTGACAACTTCTAAATCTGTCAGGTTGAATCCAACATACTCAGGTTGCAGAACACACTCACAAATTAATCTCCATAGATGTGGGGTCCACACCTCATTAGGGATCACCTAAAACATGCCAAAATATTAAAACAGAACAAGTTAATAAAACATTTTACAAACATTTTACAAATAAAAAAAATATTTTAAAAATTAATGCAGTTGTCAGATGCTAAGAGAAGGAGCCTCTATGTGGTTATTTGCTCAACAAGAAACAGCAGTTAAATTCCTCCTCAAATTCCACCAACTGTCTTAAAAGAGGAAGAAGACAGTTCAAGATCCATTATACTTAAATAAAAGATAAAGCAGTGACAGAATACCTTTGATTATACGCTTGCATAGTGAAGACTAACAACAACATTTAATAAACCAAGCAACATCATCATCATCATCATCATCATTCGGCATCAACTTTCTATGCTGGCATGGGTTGGATGGTTTGACTGGAACTGGTAAGCCAGAGAGCTGCACCAGGTTCCAATCAGATTTGGCTTGGTTTCTACAGCTGGATGCTCTTCCTAACGCCAACCACTCCAAGAGTGTAGTGGGTGTCTTTTATGTATCACTGGCATGGGTGCCTTTTACATGTCACCAGCACCAGCTACAAGTGTGATTTCACTTGGCTTGACAAGTCTTCTCAAGCACAGCAAATTGCCAAAGGTCTTCATCACTTGTCAATGCCTCTGTGAGACCCAACATTTAAAGACCATGCTTCACCACTTAGTCCAATGTCTTCCTGGGTCTACCTCTTCCACAGGTTCCCTCCAAATTCTCAAAATCTTGCGCATATCACTGACTGAAATTCATTAACAAATGAAGTGTTGAGATGAATAACACAACATACAAGGTATACAATGGAAGAACTAGGAAGATTAAATAACATCTTGATAAACTTGCACGGGTCATCATTAAATGCTGTCTCTTTGAGGGGAAAAAAGAGCAAAAAGCTAAACAAAACAAAGATCTCACAGAAAAAAAAACCAGTGAACTGTTGCAATAAATTGACAAATTGTTGAATAACTGCAGTAATTTATTCACAATTTTTAAAATTCCTGATGATGATGATAACGATGATGAATTCAATGTGTTGTTTTTTTTTTCTCCCAGTGAACCAGCATTTGATGTCAACTTATGTGTAACTAGACATTTTGTTTCTCAAGAAGCTATTTAAAATTCAAAGGTTTTTGCAGTGTTATTGTCTTGATAATTAATCTATCCACACTACTACTCAAAAGGGTACAATCATGGATGCAAGAGGTTGAATTGAGTTCCCTTCGTAGGATCTCTGGAGTAATGTTACTCAACAGGATGCATGGCTCAGAGATCTGAGTCTCTCTAAGTTGACCTGCAACTTCCCCACACTGAGAGGTCACAACTCCAATATTACGTTCTGGGTTCAAATTCCGCCGAGGTCGACTTTGCCTTTCATCCTTTCGGGGTCGATAAATTAAGTACCAGTTACGCACTGGGGTCGATGTAATTGACTTAATCCATTTGTCTGTCCTTGTTTGTCCCCTCTGTGTTTAGCCCCTTGTGGGTAGTAAAGAAATAAATATTATTACAGCCATGTAATTAGAGTGTTGCAGGAAAACGTTGCAATACATATTCTTCAAGCCAATCTAATTAGCAAGAGACCTGGAGGTAGACTAAAACAAGATAGTTGGATAATATGTATAGTCTCAGACATGCTTGAGAATCCAGCTAAAAAGTGTAATGATGGCTACTTCTGATAGGACCCAATGGAAAAGGAGCATGAGTACTCTATCCCCTAAAACCCTTCCAGGAATAGTAAGTGGTGAAGCTGGCTGGCTGGATGGATTCTTTGATTTGGAATTACTTTGATTGTTGTAAATATATGAACAAAAAAATTAAACTCACAGAAGAATTTTCAGCATCTTTGCATTTCTTAAGAACAGTGGTTAAAAAACTGAAAATCCTGATAATGACAGTACATTTGTTCCTGCAAAGAAGCAAGTGAAATCTCAGATGATGTAAAGGCTTTAGTAGGGTGACTGAATCTAAAAAGACTTAAGTTTACAATATATGGTTCCAGATACCATGTTGGATTTTAAGGCCAAGTCAATCTCCACAGTAGAACAAAGTATATTTGCATAGACATCATGTATTTTAACAATTAGAAGGTATTTTAAAAATGTCATTGATGGAAAATAAATTCCTCAATAATGGCAAGTAACATACCTGTTGAACACTTCTTCTTCTTTAGGAGTGAAAGGAAGATAATCAGCATTCTTTGTCAGAGTTTTCAAATCAGATAGTGCAATATACTCCAAAAAATAGCATACAGCTTTGATGATTTGAGAATTAGATTCAGCAACTAACAAAAAAAAAAATGTTTTGTCATTAGTTTGCAATTAAAGAAAGTTTGTAATTTTGTAATTAGATTTTTGAACTATCTTTTCATCCATTTGTTAAAATGGGTTGAAAGGATCTGCAAAGTTGTACATTTGTTAAAATGAGTTGAAAGGATCTGCAAAGTTATACAACATGAATTGTTATAGCATCTTCCTTTGTGGATACAACTTCACTTTTGATTGTAGGCAACAAAGTACAATATCTAACTCTTATCAAAGAGATGTCATTTTTATATTTCTGATTCACATTGATAGCTAGTTTGAATAATGACTTGTTCTAATTAATGACTGTATCAAATGTTTGCAACCAACTAGTCATAAGAAAGTGCATGAGACTTAGTGGCATACATATATAAGGGTACTGTAGCTATCAAGTCAACATACTTGACTATTGATTGCATAGTTCAAGCTTTGTTTTGTGTTTTTAAGCAAATAACCCTATTCTGCTTCTTTCAGTAAGCCTCTCTTACAACAGACATCTTCTGTTTGGCAACTGACTGGCTAACAATAGAAGGTCACCCAGCAGTCTAAAAGAAATTTGCTCTGACAATATATTCACATCTGATATTTAAAAACTCATCATATGTGTAAGCTAGGAAAACTAATGTCAGAAAACAGCACAGCTCCCCTGACGTTCGGAAACATTTTTTCATGCTAAGAGTTGCTGAAGCATGGAACAGACTGCCGGCATCAGTTGTTAGTTGTCGGAGCACTGCATCCTTCAAAACTTCCATGCTTCCTGAGATTCGCCAACACTACACCTGATTTTCTCCCCTCCATACACATGCAAACATGTATCTGACTCATACACTGTTCACTTTCCAGACATTTGTACATTACTGCATATACTTTATATGCACTTTTGACAAGTTGTGGTACACCTGAGCACTGTATACAATAATTTCATTATTACTATTATTATTATTATTTAAAGTATTTATATTTTCTACTAATACCATTAAGTATCTGGTGCATTTTAAAAATGTATTTGAAAAATTCATTAAGTACCAGGTTCATGTATTTCCTTGCAATAAATCATTTCAAGTTAGGACATTTCAATACCAGCAAAGTTCTTTGTTATACCACTAGGTTTCCAAATTGGTCATTCATGCCTATTTTACCAACTATTTCTCTAGATTCACCAACACCAGTAAGTAACCAAATAATTTAGTTTCAAAATTAATCTCAACTATCATATTATCATATTCTTGATGAAGATTGTCTTATTTACAATTATTTTATGTAGCTTATAAGCTTCACTTTGACTTTCTACTTTGTTTAATGACCTAAAAACAGTAACATAATAAAATCATCATCATCGTTTAACGTCCGTTTTCGATGCTAGCATGGGTTGGACGGTTCGACCGGGGTCTGGGAAGCCAGGAGGCTGCACCAGGCTCCAGTCTGATCTGGCAGTGTTTCTACAGCTGGATGCCCTTCCTAACACCAACCACTCCGTGAGTGTAGTGGGTGTTTTTTATGTGCCAGGGGAGGCTGGCAACGGCCACAATTGGTTGGTGCTTTTTACGTGCCACCGGCATGGAAGCCAGTCAAGGCGGTGCTGGAATCTGTATAAATAAAATAAATAAAATAAATTTAATTACCTTGAAGCATTTGCTCTGGGCTCAATAGATTATTCTCAAAAACCCAAATGTAGCAATCTAACCCAGCTAAGAAATAATCAAACCATTGACAAGTTTTCTGAAGAGAGAAATGCTCCCTTATTTCTAATTGTGGACAACGCATAATTGAATTGGAAACATCAGAGCCTTCTCCACCACCTTCAAATCTAGAGAGAAAGAAAAAGGAGATAGAATCATAAACCATATTAATTGTTCAAGACGTTTCAGAAAAATAAGTGATATCCTAAACAAGAACTTTGGAATAATGTTGATGAATTAATGAGTACAGCATGCAAAAAAAGAGAGGGAAAAAAAAAGCTCTTTACTTTAACAAAATATATATTTCTTTATTGCCCACAAGGGGCTAAACAGAGGGGACAAACAAGGACAGACAAAGGGATTAAGTCGATTACATCGACCCCAGTGCATAACTGGTACTTTATTCATTTAATTTATCGATCCCGAAAGGATGAAAGGCAAAGCCGACCTTGGCGGAATTTGAACTCAGAACATAACGGCAGATGAAATACGGCTACGAATATCACCTGGCGTGCTAACGTTTCTGCCAGGTCACCGCCTACTTTAACAAAATATATTTTAACAATGCCTTGGACAGGTTTTATTATTCAAAACTTAAATCATATAATTTAGGTAAGACAAATATATAATAGTTGTTTTCCCTTTCTGTGATGCCTTGTGTTTGAATATGCCAATGTGATGATGAGGATGTAATTCCAGAAGTATCTTTGACACATCATCATCATCATTTAACATCTGCTTTCCATGTTAGCATGGGTTGGACGGTTCGACTGGGGTCTGGGAAGCCAGGAGGCTGCACCAGGCCCAGTCTGATATGGCAGCGTTTCTACAGCTGGATACCCTTCCTAATGCCAACCACTCCGTGAGTGTAGTGGGTGCTATTAATGTGCCAGGGGAGGCTGGCAACGGCCACGATTGGTTGGTGCTTTTTACGTGCCACCGGCACGGAGGCCAGTTGAGGTGGCGCTGGCAATGGCCACGTTTGGATGGTTCTTTTACGTGCCACCGGCACTGGTATCACAACTACAATTTCCATTAAATTTTGATCGAGTTCGATTTCACTTGCCTCAACAGGTCATCGCAAGCAGAGTTTTGTGTCTCAAGAAGGAAAGGTATGCATAAGTGGACTGGCTACATCGCAGGTAAAGGCCACGGGTTATGGTCTCACTTGTCCTGCCGGATCTTCTCACGCACCATTTTGTTTTATCATAATACAAAATAGTACCTTAATTAACAGAAAAGTTAATAAAATAAAACATGTGTAATGGATGCTTACCTCTCAATAAAATAATTGTGACCTTCCTTCTCATAGAAAATTTGAAAAAATTCTTCAGATTGTTTTATGCCTGGACAAATAAATAATTCAGTTTTATCTTTGATTAAAAGTGAATGAATTAAGAGAACTTGAATCCTCCTCACCACAAATAAATAAAATAAATAGCAAATGTTAATTAAGTGGGATTTGAACTAAGAATAGTGAGGAATGAAACTAAGTAATGCAAAGCATCTAATCTGGTGCTCAGAGGTTTTAGCTATGAGAAGAGCTAGTAAAACATTAAATAAAATCATCATCATCATCTAACGTTCACTTTCTATGCTAGCATGGGTTGGACGATTTTGACTGAGGGCTGGCGAGCCAGATGGCTGCACCAGGCTCCAATCTTGATTTGGCAGAGTTTCTACAGCTGGATGCCCTTCCTAATGCCAACCACTCCGAGAGTGTAGTGGGTGCTTTGTACGTGCCACCGGCACGGGGGCCTGTCAAGAGGTACTGGCAATAACCTCACTCAAATCTTTTTACACATTCCACCAGCACAAGTGCTTGTAAGGCGACGTTGGTAACGATCACGCTCGAATGGTGCCCTTTTATGTGCCACCGGCACGGAAGCCAGTTGGCTTTTCTGGCAACGATCACGCTTGGATGGTGCTCTTGGCACCCTACTAGCATGGGCACAAGTGCCAGTGGAAACAGAGTTTATATATGTATTTGTATTATATTGGTTTGAAATTTTGGCACAAGATCAGTGATTTCAGGGAGAGGATATGCTGATTATATTGACCCCAATGTTCAACTGGTACTTACTTTATTGATCCTTAAAGGGATGAAAGGCAAAGATGGCCTCAGCGGAATTTGAACTTAGAGTGTAAAGATGGATGGAATGCCACTAAGCATTTTGCCTGATATGTTCACAATTCTGCCAGCTCACTGCCTTAGAACCGTTAGCACGCCGGGTGAAATGTGTAGCCATATTTCGTCTGCCATTAATTCTGAGTTCAAATTCCGCCAAGGTTGACTTTGCCTTTCATCCTTTCGGGGGTCGATAAATTAGGTACCAGTTATGCACTGGGGTCGATGTAATCGACTTAATCCCTTTGTCTGTCCTTGTTTGTCCCCTCTGTGTTTAGCCCCTTGTGGGTAGTAAAGAAATAGGTATTGTAGTGGTTATACTGGTTGTGGTGGTGAAAGTGACTGACAAAATGCTATTATAAGATTTGAACTAATGAACCATGAGTATAGAATCAAATACCTTAAGGTGATAAAGTGGCAGAGTCATTAGAGCATCAAAAATACCATACAGTATTTGCTCTGGCTCTTTGTACTTCAAATCCCACCTAAATCAATTGTTTATCTTTTTATTATCAATTAAGTATCAGTTCAGTATAGAGGTTGTTTCATCTCACTTTTTTTTTTTTTACCTCTGGAAAAAATCTGTTGTGATTAAACCTGGAGGGAGGGGTGAATTCTCATCATGCTGTATACCATGATGATACTTCCATGATTCTATAAAGAATTGAGGCTTCAAGGAAAGCCAAGGCAAACACTTTATCCACTTAGTAATTTCCTTTCTACTCAGCTTGCAATAGATTGACAACTTATTCCAAATGTAGAGGTGTTATTTTACCTTAAAAATTTAAATAAATTTCAGAACACTACAATAATTTCCAGTACAAAATATTACAATAACAGAAATGATAAAATAGTTATGAAAATACTAGTCCCTAAGTACTTTTTTGAAGGCACATGGCTCAGTGATTAGAGGTAGTGAGTTCAATTCCTGAACTGGGCAGTGTGTTGTGTTCTTGAGCAAGACCGCCTCTAGCCGACCTAGCCGACCCCCAGGACGATGCTCATCTACTCGAAGCGATAAGATTCGTTTCAGCTTCGCATGACTGCTTGGTACTAGGCGACTTCAACGCTCCCACGATCGATTGGCCCGCATCAATTTGTACAACATCTTCCCGGTTCGGCCAGGCCCTTCTTGACGTGGCTGAAGATTGTTTTCTATCGCAACATGTTGAATATCCGACAAGGCATCGGTCTGGGCAGCAGCCATCTATGCTAGATCTGGTATTCTCCCGCTATCCAAGATCAGTGTCAGACGTATCTGTGTGCGCCCCTCTTGCCAAGAGTGATCATGTGGTCCTGAAGTTCGTCATGCACACAACTTTTTCCACGCCCACGATTACTTCGCTGCTACGTAGAGTCTTCTCTGCAATTAATCTTGAAATTCTAACCGAGGCTTCCGCGCTTCTGGACTGGCGTTCCCTGATGACGTTGTCCTCAGTTGACGAACTATGGTCATCCCTCAAAGCATATGTAATCTGTTTGACTGACCAGGCAGTTCCCGTTGGGCTTCCCAAGAGGAAGAAACACAAGCCCTGGGTGACGAAGAAGGTTAAACGAGAACGTCGACTCAGAGATATTGCTTGGGCTGAATTCAAAAATCTGGATTCGACTGCAGCTTTTGAGGTGTACAAAACTCAACGAGACCGAGCCGTGAAAATTGAAAAGAAAGAACGCTTCAGTTATGAATAAAAAATCGCGGCAAATGCCAGTAGCAATCCAAAAACCTTCTTTGCCCATGTCCAGCGGAATTCCCGCTTGAACAACCAGATTGCAACGTTGGTAGACTCAACAGGCGTATCGATTGAGGACCCTTACCAACAGAGTCAATTATTTGCCGAGGCTTTTTCAACTATTTTCAAACAAGATGATGGTCGTGAACCCCCTCCATTTGATAGATCGGTACCTCCAATGCTTCGATTGATCATCACGCGGGACGAAGTCAAACGTGTTATTCAAGGCCTCGATGTCAACAAGGGTCACAGCCCTGACGGCATACACCCACGGGTTATCAAAGCGTTGGCTCCGGTCATCTGCGAGCCCTTAACACGACTATTCAATATGTCATTGGCGACGGGTGTTATACCTGCAGACTGGAGAACAGCGATAATCTGCCCAATTTTCAAGAAAGGGAGCCGCGAAGACCCGCTTAACTACCGACCGGTTTCCCTTACATCAATAATCAGCAAGATGTTCGAAACCATCCTTAAGAAAAGTATGATGCTCCACCTCCTAAACACAGCCTCGATCACTGATTCCCAACACGGCTTTGTGCCGAAGAGATCATGCTTGACCAACTTACTAGTAATGGAAGAATTGGTGACGCGCATCCTCGATGATAGTGATGCTGTTGACATCGTTTTATTGGACTTTGCCAAAGCTTTTGACTCGGTAAACCACCGCCTACTACTTGTCAAGCTTCAAGCATATAGTTTCCATCCGGATATTGTACGATGGGTTGGTGCCTTCCTCTCAGATCGCTCCTTCCAAGTTCAAGTTAATGGTTCGCGGTCCGACGTCTCCAGTGCGAGCAGTGGCGTGCCTCAAGGTTCAGTGCTTGGGCCCTTGTTGTTCTTAGTCTTCATAAATGACTTGCCCGACGACCTCACGCAACACACCCTTCTATTTGCCGACGATATCAAACTGGTCGCTCCTCGCGGTAGTATAGAGGATCTTCGTCGATGCCTCCACCAAATTTGGAAGTGGTCTAACGATTGGGACCTGTGTCTGAACGTGTCAAAGTGCTGTCATCTGCCTGTCGGCTCTACTCCTGCAACTCAACTTGATTTCGAGCCGGGTCGTCTGCTGCTGGAGAGGACCGATCAGGTAAAGGACCTGGGTATCTTGGTGGATTCCTCCTTTTCGCCTTCGGCCCAGTGCGTCCATGCTGCCAACAAAGCGCGCGGAATTCTGTTTTTGATTCGACGGTCATTCGGAATGCTCACAGCAGCCATATTCCTGCCACTCTATGTCATGCTGGTGAGACCCATATTGGAGTATGGGATTCAAGCCTCTTCTCCTTATCTCCTCAAAGACATACAGCACCTCGAAAGAGTCCAGAGGCTGGCTACCCGCATGGTTCATGGTCTCAAAAATTTGTCCTACGAAGAAAGGCTGAGGACGCTCGACCTTTATTCTCTTGAAAAACGCCGCCGCCGTGGTGATCTCATTCTCGCCCACAACATCATAAGCGGGAAGTGTAACCTCTCGAAAGAGCTGTTCTTCACTCCTGCTCTAGAGCGTCGGCTGTGGGGTCATTCCGAAAAGCTCTACCTGCGACGATTTCATCTCAATCGAAGGAGAGGAGCTTTCTCCGTCCGGGTTGCGGATCCGTGGAACAAGCTGCCAGACGAGATGGTGAAGATGCCGACGACCGCTTTGTTCAAAGCCTCCCTGGACCTCAAGTGGCCTGAACTCTTTACATGAACACCACCCTGTACTTAACTCCATGTCCCCCTACATGGCCTTGCTATTTGCTTTTGAGCCAAATTAACTAACTAACTAACTAACTAAGACACTTTATTTCATGTTGCTCCAGTTCACTCAGCTGTAGAAATGAGTTGTGACATCACTAGGGCCAAGCTGTTTCGGCCTTTGCCTTTCCCTTGGACACCATCAGTGATGTGGAGAGGGGAACTGGTATGTATGGGCGACTGCTGGTCTTCCATAAACAACCTTGCCCTGACTTGTGCCTCAGAGAGGAACTTTCTAGGTGCAATCTCACGGTCATTCATGACCAAAGGGGGTCTTTACCACTAATTATGGGAAGAATTAACAATACCAAATACACAAACACATACTTTTCTTACCTTGAATTTGAGGAGCTAAATTATAAACAAGTTTCATACAAGCATGACGACAACTTGTTTGGGGACGACCGCATTGTCGAACTAGCCAACGGATCGCATACAGAAGGGTTATTTGGTTCCATTGACTACAATAAGGATAGAAATAAAGGATTATTTACAGTGACAAGAATGATAACTATGATATAAATAATGATTATGTTTCTATTAGTCAGAAGGATCCAATCATACAAAATATGTCACACAAAAAGTTATAAAGCATTAGTATTATAATAGGTTATAAGTTATAAAGCATTAGTATTATATAGGCATAGGAGTGGCTGTGTGGTAAGTAGAATGCTTACCAACCACATGGTTCCAGGTTCATTCCCACTGCGTGGTACCTTGAGCAAGTGTCTTCTACTATAGCCTCGGGTCGACCAAAGCCTTGTGAGTGGATTTGGTAGACGGAAACTGAAAGAAGCCCGTCGTATATATGTATATATATGTGTGTGCGTGTTTGTCCGATGCTGTTGTGTTTACGTCCCTGTAACTTAGTGTTTCAGCAAAAGAGACCGATAGAATATGTACTAGGCTTACAAAGAATAAGTCCTGGGGTCGATTTGCTCGACTAAAAGATGGTGCTCCAGCATGGCCACAGTCAAATGACTGAAACAAGTAAAAGTGTGTGTAAAGTGTAAGTGTATAGTAAGAAGTACAGTGTATATCATAACCTTTTGAAAATACATGCTGAAATATAACCTTAAGTAAGCCTGAAAATTGCTTTTTAAATCAAACAAATGTATAATTTGTATGCCTTTGTTTAGATTCTGAATTTTGATATCATCATTATCATCCGTCTTCCATGCTGGCATGGGTTGGACAGTTTTATAGGAGCTGGTCAGGTAGAAGACTACACCAGACTTCTGTCTCTGTTTTCACATGGTTTTAACAGCTGAATACCTTTCCTAAGATCAACCACTCTGGAGAATGGACTGAGTGCTTTTTAAGTGGCACCAGCACAAGCGAGGTCACTTTTGGAATATTCTAAATAAAATCATATTTAACTGATTCTCCTGTATTTTATTTTACTCAAAGCTAGGAACTTTTCAGCACTCCCTCATATAAAGAATGAAAGTATTCATGAATTAAGGCATGAACAGGAATATCCAAATGGAAAAAAAAAAACCCTTTCATTTCTACTGCTTCAAATTATCATTGCTGACAATGGAACAAATATTTGAGTTGTTTGTGTTAAAATCTTGTCCCTGAAAATTTCTGACAAAACATTTCTATAGCAATCAAAATTTGAATAAAAAATAAAAAAATCTTTTCCTTCTTATTCCAGTGCTGAAAAAGTAATTTTTAATTAATGATTTTTAAGTCATCAACCACATCATCATTCTCATTGTTTTAACATTCACTTTTCTATGCTTGCATGGGTTGGAAGCAGATTTCCAGTTGTCAACTCTCACTTGTTGCTAAGCAAGATAATCTTTCTTCATGTTCAAAAATGTATATGGAAAATGTTGGAAATAAATGGCAGCGCTTGTACGACAGTGAGACTTGCGACACTCATGCAATGTTAAGACAAAGAGACACAAAATCATGCATTACTATCATTCTCAGTCTTAAAGTTTCCTTTCCCATCAGATGTGGTGTTCAGGAGAGACAACTGCACTGGTGTGGCCATGTGTTGTGTATAGATGAGGACAGCTGGGTGAAAAGGTGTCACACCCTAGCAGTGAGGGAACCTGAGGAAGAGGTAGACCCAAGAAGACCTGGAATGAGGTGGTGAGGCATGACCTTCGAACGTTGGGCCTCACCAAGGCAATCACAAGTGACCGAGACCTTTGAAGATATGCTGTGCTTGAGAAGATCCGGCAAGCCACGTGAGACTGTAACTGTGCCTATGTCAGTGCAGCATAACCATGCCCATTTAAGAGTACCCTTGAATCACTAGGCCATAAACTGCACTTGCAAAGACCTGCTGAGGCAAGTGAAGTTGTTGTCGTGACCGATGACAGTACCGCCTGATTGGCACCTGTGCCAGTGGCACGTAAAAAGCACCATTTAAGCGTGGTCGATGCCAGTGCCAGCTGGCTGGTCCCATGCCAGTGGCACGTAAAATGCACCATTCAAGTGTAGTCAATGCCAGTACAGCCTAACTGGCCCTTGTGTTTGGTGGCACATAAAAAGCAGCCACTACACTCTCGGAGTGGTTGGTGTTAGGAAGGGCATCCAGCTGTAGAAACATTGTGAGATTGGATTGGAGCTTGGTGCAGCCTTCTGGCTCAGCAGCCCTCAGTAAAATCGTCCAACCCATGTCAGCATGGAAAGAGGATGTTAAATGACGACGATGAGGATGATGAATTAGCCTTGTGCTTAATAAAAAGAAACCAATTCAGTTACTGAAAGATATGATAAGTACCTTGGCTGTTTACGAGCTGAGCTAACTTCTTTTAACATATCGGCTTTCTTCAAGATAATTCTTTCTAAGTGGTCCAAAGCTTTACAACACTGTGAATTGACACCTAATTATTAAAGACAAAAAAATAAAAAATAGGAAAATAAGTTAGAAAATCAGAGATAATATTAACAAAAAGCAATGCATTATAGAATATGAAATAGAATTAATATCTTTCTTACAACATGAAAAATGAAAATTTTGCATTGGAAATTTAGTTTGTTATGGTCAGTCTTTACTCACCAATGCAGTTAAACAGTTCTGATTAAGCAGATCTACAATCGAAGGCATACCAGCCATGGTCACCTTCTCTTTTCTTGAGACATAGTATACCTATTTCCTTTACTACCTACAAGGGGCTAAACACAGAAGGGACAAACAAGGACAGACAAATGGATTAAGTTGATTATATCGACCCCAGTGCGTAACTGGTACTTATTTAATCGACCCCGAAAGGATGAAAGGCAAAGTTGACCTTGGCGGAACTTGAACTCAGAACGTAGTGGCAGATGAAATACTGCTAAGCATTTCACCCGTCGTGCTAATGATTCTGCCAGCTCGCTGACATAGTATACCTAGAAACATATCATTCAATGTATCCCATCTCTTTTTTAAGACAATTGGATTTGACTTGAGGAAGAATTTTGCTGCTATTTCTAATAGGTTGCACTATTTCAGTCACTTAGCAGTATTTATTTTCTTTCTTTTATCAAAGGTTGATTTTTGAAATATCTTGTCAACAGAATAAGGAGGTAGGAAAAGTAGGGTTTGCATCTGTAGACCTTTCCAAGACATACTCGATCAAGAGATGACGACATGAAAGGATAATGTTCAGTGTGAATTTCTAGAGTTGTCAGAAGGAGAGTCCAATTCTAAAACTGGAAGGTTTTTGAAAAAATTTTTACTGTGAGATAGATCCCATATCACAGAGCTTTTCCAAAACCTTCTTCCTTTAGAAGTTGCGGTGAGGTGATTTAGATTGAGATGGTTTATAGTCAGCTTGCAAGCTTAGAATAGTAGGGACCATAATATTATCATCATCATCATCATCATCATTATTATTATCGAAATCAAAATCAGAGGCAAGTGAAATCAAAATCAAATTCGATGACTGGCGTCCATGCTAGCAGGGTGCAAAGAGCACCATATGAGTGTGATCATTGACAGAGTGGCTAACCAGCTTCAGTGCCAGTGACACTTAAAAGGCATCATTCGAGCGTGATCGTTACCAGCATTGCCTTACTGGCACTTGAGCCCCGTGTTAGTAGGGTATTAAGAGCACCATCCGAATGTGATCGTTGCCAGAGCGGCTATCTGGCCTCCATGCTAGTGGAACGTAAAAGACACCATTCGAGCGTGATCGTTACCAGCATCACCTTACTGGCACCTGTGCCGGTGGCATGTGTAAAAGATTCGAGCGAGGTCGTTGCCAGTACTGCCTGACTGGCTCCGCGCTGGTGGCACGTAAAAGCAACCATTACACTCTTGGAGTGGTTGGCATTAGGAAGGGCATCCAGCTGTAGAAACTCTGCCAGATCAAAATTGAAGCCTGGTGCAGCCATCTGGTTTGCCAGCCCTCAGTCATTCATCCAACCCATGCTAGCATGGAAAGCGGACGTTAAACGATGATGATGATGATGATGATCTCACTTAGGTTTGTTTTTATTTCTGATAGAATTTATGTGACCACTGAAAGTTTTTGAATACTTTAGGTATCTGCAATCTTTCAATAGTCTTTCATGTGCTTAAAACCCTCCTGATAATCTTTCCTGTCCCTAAGAGACTGCTGCTGCTGCTGCTACTGCTACTACTACTACTGCTACTACTACTACTATTATTATTATTATTATTATTATCATTATTAGTAGTAGTAGTCAGGATTGTTAGCATGCTAGGCAAATGCTTACTGGCATTTTGTCTGTCCTTATGTTCAGAGTTCAAATTTTGCCGAGGTTGACTTTGCCTTTCATCCTTTCAGGATTAATAAAATAAGTACCAGTGAAACACTGGGGTCCCCTCCCCAAAATTTTAGGCCTTGTACCTTCAGTAGAAAGGATTATTATAATTAGTTGTAGTAGTAGTAGCTGTAGCAGCAGCAACAACAACAACAGGGTGAGGCGGAGGAAATACAGCTTGGCTTGGGAAATTTGTTTAACTGCATTGGTGAGTAAAGACTTACTTAGCTGGCTGGGCAGTTTTTTAGGGATCAAGTCTAGGATTACATCACTCTAAAAGTGCAAGCAGTTTTCCTAACAGAGGGGAAATACTTGTACCTAGTATAAACTCAAACTATATTCAAGGCAGAGCTACTTTTTGGTTCTGAAAAAAAAAGCCTGTTTATTGTTATACAGCCATAGCTTTGGTAGACATTGGTTATCACTGCTGATCACCAGAATTAAGAGGTTCAGTCATTTGTAGGAAGTGTCAGAGTTTTAGCTTAAGGTTTTTAAAGACTGAGTGGAGTTTTCAACTCTGGATAATGCATGTTTGGTAAAGAAATGCCATGGTTGATAGTAGATGTTAATTCACAGAAGCGGTGGACTAAGTAGGAAGAACTATGAAATAGTAAGGTTGACCTCTGCTTGCGAGGACCTGTTGAGGTAATCGAAACCGATCAAAAAATTAATGGAAATTGTAGTTGTGATACCAGGGCTGGTGGCATGTAAAAAGCACCATCCGAACGTGGCCGTTGCCAGCGCCGCCTCGACTGGCTTCCATGCCGGTGACATGTAAAAAGCTCCAACTGATCGTGGCCGTTGCCAGCCCCCACTGGCACCTGTGCCGGTGGCACGTAAAAAGCACCCACTACACTCATGAAGTGGTTGGCGTTAGGAAGGGCATCCAGCTGTAGAAACACTGCCAGATCAGACTGGAGCCTGGTGCAGGCTCCTGGCTTCCCAGACCCCGGTTGAACCATCCAACCGATGCTAGCATGGAAAACGGACGTTAAACGATGATGATGGTGATGATGATGATGATGAACCTAACTGCTGCATTAAAAACAACTGTGGTTGCTTAACAATGACAATAGGTGAAAATAAAATTAATGATTATGGCAGAGAAAAAATAATAACAAAACAAAATGGTAATGTAGAACTTACCTAAAGATTGGTCATCCTTGTGACATAAAGCTAAGCTTTTCACAAAATGTACCAAAAGGTTAAATACAAACTGATCAATCAGTATATCATGTTCTCTAAAATATAACAAAATAGAATAAAAATAAATAGTAACATAAGACAAAATAAAAATGATATAGAATGGTTAAAGTGTAAGGTTATATTTTCCCATCAATCTTTTAGTTTTGTACTAAAGAGGTAAAACAGTCCAGTGGATCAGGTGTTTTTATTACCAGTTGATTGACCCTTTTGATACCTATTTCTTTATTACCCACAAGGGGCTAAACACAGAGGGGACAAACAAGGACAGACAAACGGATTAAGTCGATTACATCGACCCCAGTGCATAACTGGTACTTAATTTATCGACCCCCGAAAGGATGAAAGGCAAAGTCGACCTCGGCGGAATTTGAACTCAGAACGTAACGGCAGACGAAATACTGCTAAGCATTTCGCCTGGCGTGCTAACGATTCTGCCAGCTCGCCGCCTTGATACCAATCTGCCCAGGACCGCTCTTTGTTCTATGGTATATACTTTGTTTTAAAATGGATCAAATCTAAATTTCACATCAAGACTTCATGGTCATTTTACTTCTAAACACTGGCTTAATAGTAACAAATTTATTTTAATTAATTCTATATTTGAAATTAATTAACATAAAGAAATTAAATTTAAAAAAAGTTTGGTTACAAAAGAGTTTATTCTGTTGTATTTTGGATTTGGGGACAGAACACTTGACTTTATTCACTGAGTTACTAGAAATAGGTACTAAATCTTCTATAATCATAAGGTATCATACTTTTTACACACATTCTGAAGATAACTGTTTGTTCTACAAGATAACCAAGAGTGTTTTTCCTAAATTAGTGGCATTATTAAGGGATGAATACAAAACCTTGATATTAACCAAAATATTCCTTTCTGTAATAAGCACAAGGCCTGAAATTTCGTGGGAGAGGTCCAGTCGATCAGATTGCCCCCAGTACATAACTGGCATTTAATTTATCGACCCTGAAATGATGAAAGGCAAAGTTGACCTCAGTGGAATTTGAACTCAGAATGTAGCGGCAGACGAAATACCACTAAGCATTTCACCTGGCGTGCTAACGATTCTGCCAGCTCACCACCTAAATATTACCAATAACTTGTGATACTTTGCTACGTCACTTATATTCTGAGTTCGAATCCTACTGATATCCACTTAATTTCTTTTACAACTTTCTGATTAATATGGCCTGAAGGATTTTCAAAACTTGCATTAGCATGAGGAGATTCCACAATTCATCTGTTATAAAATTTTTGCAGAATATTTTCACTGTTTTTCCATCCTAATTTCCATACTGAGTATTTACATATGAAATTTTATATGAGTAGGAGCAACTAGATATAATATCAGAATAACATGACTGACTACAGCTTTGGATTGGGTGCAGCTATGGATGAGGTGCAATTTTGGATGGAGTGTGTTTTGGATTGGGTGAAGCTTTGGATTGGGTGCAGCTCTGGATTGGGTGAAGCTCTGGATTGGGTGAAGCTTTGGATTGAGTGCAGCTTTGGATTGGGTGAAGCTCTGGATTAGATGCAGCTCTGGATTGGGTGCTCATAACTACAAAGGTACCTTAAATGATTAACAAACCACACCCACTTATGTTGCTTAACCATACTCACTCATGAGGGACAGCTACTTGTACTTTTTAGTATGCTTATTTTTATGTGTAATAACACTCAACACATAATGCTCAATCTTATATCCAATAATACCACGCTACACTCAACAAATTTTCTTTGTCTTCTGAACATAATGCTTCATGGAAGATGAATTTGACCACAGCAAGATTTTTAGCACTTTCAGCTCTTTATATCAATGCTTAGGTGAAATAAATATGTATAATTCACCAAAATGTTATCAAATTACTAGCATAGAATGAACTGATCCAACCATTATTTTTTACTTTTTGTCCTTTCCCAAGTCCTTGAACATTTGTTGTACCTTACAATATCTGAGAGAAGGGCAGAAATGTAATGGACAAGAAATTTTAAACACTGCATGTTTCAATAAAGATTGAAGGCAGTGAGCTGGCAGAGTTGTTAGCATACCAGGGAAGATGCTTAGCGGCATTTTGTCTGTCTTTGTACTCTGAGTTCAAGTTCTGCTGAGGCTGACTTTGTCTTTCGTCCTTTCTGGATCGATAAAATAAGTACTGAGGTTGATGTAATTAACTTTACCCCTCTCCCAAAACTGCTGGCCTTGTGCCAAAATATGAACTAATATCGGCTCAAGTATTTAAGGAACACACTGATTGATATGTAGCATAGATAAAGAAAAAGAAAAAAAAAGAAAAGCAGACAAAATAAAGAAAAAAGTCAATATTCTGCTCAATTTGTTACACAGAAGTAATAACTGATCTTGGATGTAACAGAGAAATAGAATCATTGGATTACAAACCTAAATATGGTATAAAAATTGTTGAAAGCTAAAGCAGCTCCAAGCCTCTTAAATGGGTCAGGATGAAGAGTATAGCTGTACAGTCGAGTTAAGACTGATATCACATTTACTGGGTTTTTCTGCAAAAAATGAAAATATTTGATAGAGAGTAAAAATATAGGTGCAGGCATGGCTGTGTGATTAAGAAGGTTGCTTCCCAACCATGTGTTTTGGGTTCAATCCCACAGTTTGACATCTTGGGCAAGTGTCTTCTACTATAACTCTGGGTTGACCAAAACCTAGTGAATGGATGTAGTAGACGGAAACTGAAAGAAACTATTGATATCTGTCTGTCTGTTTCTATAGCATGGATGTATGCAAATGTGATGCATGTGTGTGTGTGTGTGTGTGTGTATGTATGTCATTAAAATATTGGGTTATCTGGAAAGTTTGTGCCGATTTTTAAAGGAAAGCAAAAGGTCAATAAATAATTGCCATTACATTTTTAATCAACCAAGTATGAACCATGCACAATGCGTCTCCATCTTTCCTTTAACTTGAAAATACCCTCTTCCCAGAATTGAGGTGGTTTCATGACAAAGAATTCATCAAGGTATCTTTTTATGTTATCCAAGGAATTGAAATTTTACCATTAAGACTATTCTGCAGAGACCTGAATAAGTGGAAATCCAAAGGAGCAATATCTGGTGAATATGGAGGGTGGGGTAACACATCCCAGCCGAACTGCAGCAATTTTTGTCTGGTTCCCAAAGCATCAAGTGCCGAAAATGAACTTTCTTATCTTCCATTTTAAAGGGTTACAGAAGTAACACAGGTTATAGGGACATAAACCTTCTTCCATGAAAAGATAGCTTAAACTGTGCTCTAAATGGAGGTGTAATCAAATCCTATTTTATGGACTCAACCATGTTCTAAAATAAATCGAAAGGTAAGCTACTATAAATCAGCACAAACTTTCCGGACAGCCCAATATTATTTTCATAATTTTCAATGGCAATACTGTGGAACATTGGATGCAGAAACAGCTGTTAGACAGGATAAAGTCTATTTGTATTAAAAAGTAATAATCAATGTTAGTCAATTGTTGTTGATCAATATTTCTCCATTTTCTGTTTACTTTAGGGTTAGGCAATGGCTTACAAAAGAATTTTTATAGCATATAAATGTATTTATATAAGTTACAGCATGGCTGGAGTCCATTCACTGAAAATAATAATAGGATGAAAGAATATATACTTACCTCACTACTTTTTCTTTTCAGAGACCATTTAAAAAATTCTGCAATGCATTTTGCACAAAAATCTCGAAGGCCTGTATCTTCAGACTGGATAATACCATCCTAAATGAAAGAAGACCACAACTAGTCTTAAAATCATATTTTATTCTTGTGTATGTATTTGTGTGTAACTGTGTCAAGATATCACATGATGGTTGTAAACGAGCATGATTGTCATACAAGTGGGGTTGTTCATTTCCAGTTTTCTGTGAAAAGCATATCTAGTTATGGGAAAATATTACCTAGCTTGGAAACAGGTGAGAATTGGCAAAAGGAAAGGCATCTAGCTGTAGAAAATCTGCCCCAACAAATTCCATCTAACCCATGAAAGCATGGAAAAGAGAATGTTAAGTAAAGATAACATGCCAAAGGAGGAAGAATAACGGCTATGACTCATTATAAGGCTCCTGGAACTTGGGATAATAAAGGAAGTTATCCTCAGATCGGGAATATGGCCAGAATGCTTGTCACAGAATGGTATCTGCAAAAGGCAAAGTTACTTGTAAGGATTGGATTTTAGTGTTAAACCAAATGCCAAGTCAAGTTTGCCATTATAGCTGTAGTTTCTCATTACTCACATCTGTCTTTCAGTAAATTCATTGGCAGGCAGTACCTCTCTCTCCACATGGGCCTTCCTCATACAAAAGTATGGTAGTAACGATTTACAAAGGTAGGGGTTTGTCTAACAAAAGCAAAAATTAAAATTCTTACTTACATAAATAGCATCCAAAAGGGCCATGGATTCTGCATTTTCAAACTTCTTGTTACTTGTAAACCAATGTATTAATTGAAATACCAGGGTTTCAAACAGCTGTTTGGGCACCTAGAAAATTATTAATAAACTCATTTATATATATATATATATAAATATATATATATGTATGTTTGTATATTAGACAAGAACAGATAACAAACCCAAGGTTGTGAGGAGTTTTCATGACATTTATAAGGGAAGAGATATAGCCTTACAGCTGTTTCTGGGATATTATGAATAGCTCTTCATCAGAGATGATGTGAGAAAGGTGAATGTTAGAGTTCGAAATAAGGAAATTATTATGGAAAAGGGAGAGATAGGGAAAATAGAGAGAAATAAAAGAATGGAAGTAGAAATAGCATATAAAATATTGTTGTTGCAATTGTATTATTCGAGATATTATAAATGTCTTGAAAACTGCTCACAGCCTTGGCTTTGTTATCTGTTCTTGTCTAATATATATATATGCAGGCTAATACATGACCCACATTAAACTTCTCACTCGTATCACGATCGAACCAAGAATTTGACTATGGTCTGTCCTCAGTACTTACTTAGCATTACCTGCCACTCTTTGGGTCTTCTAGATACCAATACCTTATATATATATATATGCATATATGTGGAGGCACAATGGCCCAGTGGTTAGGGCAGCGGACTCGCGGTCGTAGGATCGCGGTTTCGAGTGTTTATTGAGCAAAAACACCTAAAAGCTCCACGAGGCTCCAGCAGGGCGAGGTGATCCCTGCTGTACTTTTTCACCACTCTTTCTCTCACTCTTTCTTCTGTTGGCCTGCTCGCTTAGCCAGTGGAGTGGCGTCATTCAAAGGCTAAAACAATGCGAACGTATTGTGACCAGTGATATGTAGCAACATCTGATGGTCTGGTCGGTCACGTGATATATATATATATATATATATATATATATATATATATATATATATATATATATATATATATATATATATATATGCATATATATATATATATGCATATATACTTACATATATATTTATATGTATGTGCATATATGGGTACAGGATGTCATGAAATGTAAACAACATGAAATATGAAAACAACATGAATTCTGAATTATGAAAACAGCACAAAATACCAGGCAAAATTATGTATGAAAACAACAAGAGAAACAATTGGAACACAAGACAAGTAACATAAAGAACGACCCTTCATCGGTTGTCAGCTGCTCATCTACTCCACATTTTGAACAATTCATGACAATATGAGGCTTTGAAGAACAGTTGCACCCGCAAACCAAAACAAAGTTTGGGATTTTGTGGAGGGTCAAAGTTGGTAACAAAAACAGGACAGTAAAGATATACAATAAACCAAATGAAACAAAAACGGGGGGGGGGGGTGTTAGGCCAGATGAAGTAAGGTAGTGAATGCAGAGGAATATTGTCTTTGACAAGGGAAAGGATAGGAGAGGAGACAGGTAAGAATGTGTCTGGTCTGTGTGGCAGACTGAATGAAAAGAAAGATGGATGATGGTCATGTGTGAGCAATGAGATAGAGTAAAGGAGGAAGAGGGAGAGAGAGAGAGAGACAGATAGAAAATGGGGAAGAGTAGAAAAAAAGTATTAGAGAAAGGACGAGAGAGAAAAAATGAAAGGGGCAGAAGGGGAAAAAAGAAAATGAAAGGTGCAGATAGAGAAGAGTATTGTTGTTTTTGTAATTTGGAATTCATGTTGTTTATGTTTTGTGATGTCCTGTACCCATATATGCATATATATTTACATGTATATATATATATATATATATATATATATTATATATATATATATTGTTATATTTCGGAATGGTCATTTTGCCAGTTTAGCCAATAAAAACACACGCACTATATATTTGGTGTTATTTTGCTTCAGTGTTATTTATCTTTTACATTAATCTTAATCTTATTTCAGCCAGAGTTCTTTCGTCACACTCCTGTGACCACATCAGTGGTCCTTTGTAAGTATGTATATATATGTATGTATATATGCATATCTATCTATCTATCTATCTATCTATATATATATTATTTATATTATTATTATATGATTGAATGCCACGCACCTATTTCCAAGTAAGTTTATCCTTATAATTTTGATGCGACTCTACCCTGTACTGTTCTCTATCTGCACCTTTCATTTTCTCTCTTTTCTCTAACTCTTTTTTTCACCTCTTCTGCTTTTTCTCTCTCATCCTTTCTCTAATTCTTTTTATTCTCCCCTTCACCGGTTTCTATCTGCCTATCTCTGTCTCTCCTTTATTACCCTCCTTTATTATCTCCTTACTATCTTCCTTTACTATCTCTTGTTGCTCACATGTGACCATCGTCCATCTTGCTTTTCCTCACATTATAATCTTTTTTTTCCTTCAGTCTGTCACATAGACAGTTATCCTCCACATTTGCTACCTTACCTTGGCTGGCCTAATGGCCCTCCCTGTTGTCTTTACTGTATAATATTTAATTAGTTTTCATGGATAGAAATTGAAAGAAGCCTGTTGTTTCTTTGTTTGTTCATATGTGTGTGTGTGTCTGTCTGTCTCTCTCTCTGAGTCATGACATCATGTGATTGTTGTAAATAAATGCCATTCATTTCCAATACTCAGCAAAAACATGTTTGGCCATGGGGAAATATCACCTTGCTTGGAAATAGAAAAAGATTGGTGACAGCTGTAGAAAATCTGCCTTAATAAATTTTGTTTGATCCATGCAAGCATGGAAAAGTGGATGTTAAAACAATGATGATGATGATGATATAAAAGAAGAAAAGTCAAATGAATAAAAGATTAGTTAAATACCAATAGGAAAATGGAATAATGAAAGTTTAGTATCTTGGCCAGGAGACTGAAACTTAAAAAAAACATACCTGATCCAAATCACATGCCAATTGGAGTAATACCGGAAAGACATTTTTATATATCGCTTCAAATGAGAAACAATAATTGCCTTCAGGTGATGATCCCTTCTGCACACTTTTTCCAAGAGAATACAGTACCGCAGAGTGCAAGAATTCACAGGCAGCAACTTTGGTCTGACGGTCACTTGATTTAGTAGCTAGCTCGAGAATAGGAGGTAAGAAAGGATCTGGGGGGAAAAATAAAATAAAAATTACAAATGAAAGAAATAAAGTTAAGGGAGTCATTTTTTTTCGGAATATTATCCTCTGAATAATTCTTTACTTATGAAAAGCTTGAAGCAAAAATATAAGTACAGAATGCAATAGAAAAACTGTTCTCCCCATAATAAGCATTGAAAGTAATGAAGATATATGCAGAGAAAAGATCATAGTCACATACAGTAGCAAAATAGCAGTTGAAGAGCACAGCACATTATTTACATAAGGTTCTTTTTATAAACTGAAAGCATAAAAACCACAGCATATATCTGAACTACATGGCCCTCAACCTGGTGTTCCAGTAGTAAAAGTCATATTGAAAGAAGAAATATATGATTTCTAACATAGATATAAAATTACACATTTTCTGGGGAAGGTTGGTCAAATAAATCGATCCTAGAACTTGGACTGGCATTTTTATTAACCTTGGAAGGATGAAAGACAACATCAAACCTAGGGTAAATTTGAAGTCAGGATATAAAACAGTGCAATGAGATACAACAAGGCATTTTCCCTATCGCTATACTGATTCTGACATCCAAAGACAAAAATAATCCTTGTGATTCTATAATTTGCCATAAGGCTACAATTTTGTGGGGGAAGGCTAAGTTAATTTTATCAACACCAGTTTATGACTGGTAATATTTTATATCACCGAGGAAAGTGGAAAGCAAAGTTTACCTCGACAAAAGTTGAACTCAGAATGTAACCTAATATTGGTTTCAAATTTTGGCACAAACCAGCAATTTTGGGAGTGGGGGCAAGTCAGTTACATTGACCTTAGTGCTTGACTGGTACTTATTTTACTGATTCTAAAAATGAATCTTGGCAGAATTTGAACTTAGAACATAAAGATGAATGAAATGCCACGAGGCATTTTGTCTGACGTTCTAATGATTCTGCCAGCTTGCTGTCTTAGAATGTAATCTAATATTGCTGAGGCAAGTGAAATCGAAATCGATGACTGGCATCTGTGCTAGCAGGGTGTAGAGAGCACCATATGAGTGTGATCATTGACAGAGCGGCTAACCAGCTTCTGTACCAGTGGCACTTAAAAGGCACCATTTGAGCGTGATCGTTACCAGCATTGCCTTACTGGCACTCGAGCCCCGTGCTAGTAGGGTATTAAGAGCACCATCTGAGCATGATCATTGCCAGAGCGGCTATCTGGGGTCCATGCCAGTGGCACATAAAAGACACCATCTGAGCGTGATCGTTACCAGCATCGCCTTAGTGGCACCTGTGCCGGTGGCATGTGTAAAAGATTCGAGCGAGGTCGTTGCCTGACTGGCCCCGTGTCGGTGGCACGTAAAAGCACTCACTACACTCTTGGAGTGGTTGGCGTTAGGGAGGGCATCCAGCTGTAGAAACTCTGCCAGATCAAGATTGAAACCTGGTGCAGCCATCTGGTTTGCCAGCCCTCAGTCAATCGTCCAACCCATGCTAGCATGGAAAGCGGACGTTAAACGATGATAATGATGATGATTTGTCTCATGCTCAACCAATCCAATAATAATTGTTTCTATCATGGACGCATGACCTCAAATTTGGGAGGAGGTATAGTTATATCAACTCCAGTACTTGACCCCTGGATAAGAACTCAGAATATAAAGAGCTGGAAAAAAATACCAAAAGGAATTTTGTCTGTTGCTCTAACAAATTTGCCAGTCAACCAGAGGTGCAAAGTCAGAAATTTAGAGGAAGGAATTAGTTGGTTATTTCAACCATAGTATTTCACAGTTACTTTATTTTGTGACTCTTAGAAGGATAAAAGGCAAAAGTAACTTTGGTAAGATTTGAACTGAGAATGAAAAGAGCAGCAACAGCAGTAACAACAACATTTTTTCCCTATATTTCTATATGTATGTGAATGATAAATTTCAGTATATAATGATTGAAAGTACCTAAATAAATGGTTGGTTTCATGTCAGCAAAAGGTAAGTCAAATTTCAAGTGTTTCTTAGTGTCCCAGGCCACAGCATGCTTCAAGACATCTTGGTCAGAATTTGCTAATAAATCTTTATTAAAATTGCCACCAATATTACCTAGGTATTTTGCAATTCTGTATTTTATTTTACTCAGTTCAGAGTCTGGATCCTGCTCAAAGAAAGAAAGGAGATAAAAAAAACCCCAACAAAACATATGAATATCAACAAATAAACAGTAATAAAACTATGACAAGATGTTCTGGCAACTCAATGGTGCTGATGGTATGAAAATAAAAATGCAACTAGTCCATACTGTAAAGTGATTTGTATTAGAAGGGGCATCCAGCCATAGAAGCCATGTCAAAACTACATCACTGGAGTATGATGTAGTCCTTGGGCCCATCAGATCCTGTCAAACTGTACAACCCAAGCCAACATGGAACATGGACACTAAATGATGATGATGATGATGATGATTTTTCATGCTGATTTTTTTTTCTTTCCATTCATCAATGTTCATATTTTCAAAAAGAGTTTAAAAACAATAGAGTGTAAGATTAATTCCTAACATGTAAGATTAATTCCTAACATTTTGATAGTGGGAATATTCGATTATATTGACTGTTCTTAACTGGTCTTTCTTTCATGAACCGCAAAAGAACGAAACTGCCATAAGGTCTAGTCCTTGTGGCTGGGCCTTGCATGATGAGTTGTATGGTTCAATGATCCTGAGAGTTGCCAGCATAGCACAAGCTCCAGGTAGGCTTCCCATGATGGTCAGGTCAAAGAATAGAGGCTAGACTAATACAAATCACTTCCTCCCAAAGGTAAAAAAATGTTAAAAATGGCTTAGCATATCAACACCCATATTAGAAAGAAAAAAAAAAAATAGGCGCAGGAGTGGCTGTGTGGTAAGTAGCTTGCTTACCAACCACATGGTTCTGGGTTCATTCCTACAGTGTGGCACCTTGGGCAAGTGTCTTCTACTATAGCCTTGGGCCGACCAAAGTCTTGTGAGTGGATTTGGTAGATGGAAACTGAAAGAAGCTCGTCGTATATATGTGTATATATATATATATATATATATATATGTATGTGTGTGTATATGTTTGTGTGTCTGTGTTTGTCTCCCCACCATCACTTGACAACTGATGGTGGTGTGTTTACGTCCCCGTAACTTAGCGGTTCGGCAAAAGAGACTGACAGAATAAGTACTAGGCTTACAAAGAATAAGTCCTGGCGTAGACTTGCTCGACTAAAGCCGGTGCTCCAGCATGGCCACAGTCAAATGACTGAAACAAGTAAAGGAGTAAAAAGAGTAAAAGAGTAACGAGTTACAGAAGCATTGATGACAATTCAAAACCACCAAGAACCAGGACAGAAGACAGCCTGGAGTTGAAAACAGTGGAAAAAAGGAAGTGAAAGGGTTATGTAAGTAAACTAGCAGTATCGCCTGGCGTTGCTCAGGTTTGTAAGGGAAATAACTATATAAGCATTTTTAGAGAGTTATAGCCAAAAAATAGCAAAAAAATGCATTAAAAATGGGAAAAAAATGATGGTAAATTTTTTTTTGAATCGTTGACTCATCGTAGACATTTTTAGAGAGTTACTTCCCTTATATAATAGCGAAAAAATGCATTAAAATGGAAAAAAATGATGGTAATTTTTTTTTTAAATCATAGACTCATCGCAGACGCCAGCTAATACCCAGAAGGGCTCGATATGAATCACAACTATAAGATACCCGGTTTTGGTTAAACTGCACCGCAAAATGTGGGAGTAGTTAGGAATCTAAATCGTAGGAGACAGACACACAACTTCACTTTTATATATAAAGATGAATGAAAGGTAAATGCTGACTGGATTTTAACTTAGAGTATTAATGGTTATAAGTAAAAACTCAAAAAAACATTTAGTCCACCATTCTATTCTGCCAACCTACAGCTTCTTTTCAAATTTAGTGTAATAGTAATACCTCCAAGAGCTGTAGCTTCTATAGTGGCTGAGGAATAATTACTAGAATACAAGTTTAATGCTGGTAACACATCCAGAAAAAAGTAGTTATTTAAGAAAGAAAGACTAATTGAATTTAGTAAGGTGTTTACACAAAATATTGGCAGTGAATTGTATAATGCACCTTTAGTTACACTATTTCTAGAATGCCCATCGCTTTACTATCATTACCAGCATCGCCTTACTGGCACCTGTGCCATTGGCATGTGTAAAAAATTCGAGCGAGGTCGTTGTCAGTACCGCCTGACTGGCCCTCGTACTGGTGGCACGTAAAAGCACCCACTACACTCTCGGAGTGGTTGGCATTAGGAAGGGCATCCAGCTGTAGAAACTCTGCCAGATCAAGACTGGAGCCTGGTGCAGCCATCTGGTTCGCCAGCTCACATTCAAATCGTCCAACCCATGCTAGCATGGAAAGCGGACGTTAAACGATGATGATGATGATGTCCTGTTTTGGGGAGGTGGTGGAGGAGTTGTTATTGTCAATTAAAAGATGAGCATGTAAGTGTAGAACATAATTGCTCCACTACTAAAAGGATGCTAATCTAAGAGAAGTAACTGTTCTCAGAAGAACTGGTACCCATTCTTCACAGATACTTTCAAGCAAAGGCATGTGTAGAATACAGTATCCTACTCAGGGACACAGCTTTCAGTGGACTATAGCTTACAATCTATAAGATAGTGTTTATTTTATAAAGTAATTGGTTGACATAAACCAATAGACCAATCACTGATTTACTGCAGTTTTGATGGTGAGAATGACACTAGGAGTATCTTCAACACAACGTGAAACAAATGTCACAAAAGACATCGTTTGAAGAGCAGTTTTTTTTTTGTTGTTTTCTCATCAATGTTTATACTCTATGGTAAAAGGCACTTGTCTGAAGTGTCCGGCAATGGGACCAAAACAGGAACCATATGATTGCGGAATGAAATTCTTAAAGACATGCTTGCTTTATCTTTTTAGCTATTTCCAGTCAATGATAGCATATAAATAACAAGGAATAATTTTTAAAGGAGTTAAATACCAGACATACCAGGAAGTAGCGTTTCTTTTTTTGGTCTATATTAGTGAGGTCAATATCATCAGAATCTGGAATACAAAGGACCATAAAATGACACATGAAAATAAGATCATAATGAAGCAAACGCATCTTATATATTACATTATTATATATTGTATAACATTATCATACATATTATATTATAATATACTATATAATACTATATATATTCTTGTATTCTTTAACTTATTACAATCATTGGCCTGGGGCCATGGAATCGAACTCGGAATCTTGGGGCTGGTAGCCCACGCTCTTAACCACTACACCATATGACCCAGTTCGATTCCAGGCAGTGGCCTGAACATCAACAACAACAACAGCAACAGCAGCAGCAACAACAGTAGCAACAACAACATCATCATCATCACTATCACGACCATCACCATCATCATCGTAATCATTGAAAAAATACCTTAGGGATGAGAACCTAGGTTCGAAATTTCCCCAAGAAACCTGATAAAGGCTGGAGGGTATATCAACCGAAATGTTGTGTTAACAACAAACAAGATGAGGACAAATATTCTTCAATTGTAAATAATGTACATAATTCCTCATCTCATAAATATAGAACTAAATAGAACTATGTAGCTGTGTTTTAGTGATAGGAATAGCAAACAGTATATACTTTTATATTTAAATTTATGAAAGAAATATTGACAAAAAATTTTGATTCTTTAGAAAAATTGCATATATATTGTGAAAATGTACTCACCAAGCCTTAAATAGTAAAAAGCATGATAAAATTTCTTGGTCTAGGGATATGTGATGACTATCGTCTTTTTAAACATATACTGAGAAATTATGGAAACGGATGGAGGTTATTGTGGTAGAATAAAGTAACTCCTTTCTGAATGAATGCATGCCATTGTACAAATGAAATATGTTAGCATTATCTTACCCCTTTCTGATGTTTTAATGAAGGGATCTAAATGAGGCAAAACTTGAGAATAAACAGTCTTCAAAGCATCTTGGGATAAAGTTTCACTCCAGTATTCCAAAGTATCCATTGCAGCATTGGCAAGAGGAAGGTAGGTTGAACCAATGGAAAGTGACATCTAAGAAATCATAAATAAGTAAAACATTGTATTTATCATGTCATCTATTTTTTGATGTGAAGGAGATGCTAAAATGAAAAGAAAAACAAAGTGACAAAGGAGAATAGTACAAACTACTCCTAATGCACTGTCAATATTCTCTCTTCTGTTCACCTTGCACCTTGAGGGTTTGCTCTGGCACCCCATCACTACCATAAATCTTCATACTGAGGCTATAGAAACCATTCTAAGAATTAGTGGTACCCAATTTGAAGATGACCAGTTAGGAGACAGCCCATTTAGTCAAAGAAAAGTTGCCCAATTAAATGTCAATGCCACAAAGCTGTTTGAGTTGGTTGATTTGAGCTCTGATGTATTGGAACCACCATCAACAACATCCTTAACTAACAAGAATCTCAAGAGCTTTAAAGACACACCAATGATAGTACCAAAAAGGCCATCACACACACAAAGTGTTGAGAGGTGTGTTAAAATGGTCACTGAAGCTGTGAGTCATGTTTACAGTCACGAGAAGTAAGCGAGAGGGTTACATCAAAGCACAAGCAGTCAGCTGGCAACTGATGTAAAGAAACAAAAGCAAGAAGGATGTGAAGGCTTTGACTACTTTCAAATAGTATATTGGAATGTATTATACTTCATATGATTTATATGAAAGTTGGAACAGAAAGATGCTGGAGAAAACCAATTATGTTCAAAATTCTCAAAACATAAATTTCAAATTCATATTCATGTAGTTAAGAGTTTTTTAAAATTGTTTTTCTTTCCAGAATTTTGTTTTATATTGTAGTTAAGACACCTGTTCCGGTGACACGTAAAAAGCACCGTCCGAACGTGGCAGATGCCAGCGCTACCTGATTGGCGTCCATGTCGGTGACACGTAAAAGCACCAACCAATTGTGGCCGTTTGCCAGCCTCCTCTAGCCCTATGCCAGTGGCATGTAAAATACACTCACTACACTCACGTTAGTGGTTGGCGTTAGGAAGGGCATCCAGCTGTAGAAACTCTGCCAGATCAAGATTGGAGCCTGGTGCAGCCTTCATGGCTTACCAGACTCCGATTGAACCATCCAACCCATGCTAGCATGGAAAATGGACGTTAAATGATGATGATGATTCTAAAAGGTAACAATAAATTATTACCAAAATTGTAGATTATGAATTTTCCTATTTACTCCCACAAATTGACACACCCTATTAGTCCATTACAGGATTATTCCTTTCTGCCAGCTGAGTGGACTGGAGCAACATGAAATGACGTGTTTTACTCAAGAACACAACATGCTGCCCGGTCCAGTAATCGAAACCACAATCTTACAATCATGAGTCCAACACCCCTAGCCACTAAGCCACGTGCCTCCACTACTTGAATAAGGTTAGCTTGCAAATGATTAAGATAGAAAATCTTCTGTTTCTGAACAGGAAACCTGATGTTTTAGGTGTAGCTTTGTATTGTTTAGATGTAGTTCCTTTGAGAGAATATCAGAGATTGTGAAGCCTTTGTAGCACCTTTGAAGGGTTTTAGTCTGTGTTGAGGGGTTTGTTATGTGGTTTAGAGGTGGTAGTGTAGTGCAAGGCTGTTTCCTTGATATGTGTAATAATTGTGTTTTGGTGATACAGGAGACTATAACACCATGCATCCACTGAAGAATGTTTTCAAAGACAATGTTGATGGAAGCAATGTGGGCCAGGCCTGAGTTATGAGGACAGCATCTGTAATAAAGGGCTATCTTTTGTAGGATTCACTCTATTGTAAAGGATCAGGACCAGTCTCTATCTCTAATGAAAAAGAAGTAGGATATGCAAAATATAATGATCGCTGAAGCACATTAATGTTGATAGATTGTGGAAGAAAGAAAGAAAGAGAGAGGGAGAGAGAGAGAGAGAGAGAGAAGCAGGGGTGTTGACACATACTGAGACAGTGTAAAGTCAACAGGAAACATCCATTCCAAGAAATAAAACATAGAACCAATACAAGAGTAATTTCGTTTGGATGTTCTCTTCCCAGACAAGCCCAAAGACTTTGCTGATGTCAGGCAACACTTCCATTGATTTTGCAAAAGCTTAAGAACATGAAATCAATGATGAGAAGAGAAGCATGGAGCATGACTAAAAAAAAAAGATAATGAAAAATTCTTCATTTCCCAAATCTTCATGAAATAGTAACTGATTTCTTCATAATTTTATCACTAGTTTTTATCAGTGCTGGGATAGGATTTTTCTTTCAATAATCAAAACTTACCTGAATAGCTGGCAAAAGGTCATCGATTTGATCTACAATAAGTTCTGTGGGAAGAGACAATACCAATGCCAGGCATGCAGCAAGTAATTCTTCTTTGTATTGTTTCAGTTGTACTAAAATCTGAAAAATAAAAATCAAAGAAAAAAAAAAGCACAGTGATATGTACTTAGTATTTTCAGGTATTCTAGTTTGAACTAAGAAAACTATACTAAACTTTAAAACATTTATAAAAAAGAACAAAACAAAAAAATGTTACAGTATATATTGTCATATTTTGCATTCCCCATTCTTTTATGAAGGGTGTGTGAAAAGATTCACAGACAGATTATGAAGGAGTGGTGCTACGAGGGACGTTCAATAAGTAATGCCTCTGACCCACTTGCAGTTGTTTGATCTAGCTGAAATTTTGCATGTGCAATCATTTATATCTCTATAGAGTAAGTGGCAAATTACAGCTCTGAATTAATTGTGGTTTCTGATTTACAGGTGTTTGAACAGAGTCAAGTGTGAAATGGAGCCTGTTGAGTGTCGAGCAGTGATCCGGTTTTTGTATTTGAAAGGACGCACACCACGGGAGACTTTTGATGAAATGAAAGTAACTTATGGTGATGATGCCCCATCATATGACCTTGTAAAACGCTGGCATCGTGAATTCAAACATGGTCGGAACTCTGTGGAAACAGCTCCCAGATCTGGTCGCCCCCTTCTGCCATTGATGAGGCATCTGTTCGTCAAGTTGAGGCTGCCATTTTGGAAGATCGACGCATAATTATTCGCCAAATAGCCCATGAGGTTAAGATTAGTACCGGGTCTGTGGAAACTATCATTCATGACCATTTGCATATGCAAAAGGTGTCTGCCAGATGGATTCCCAGGTTGCTCATACCTTTCCAGAAGCAAGAACGCGTCGAGTGCTCGGGGTGAATTTGGAGATGTGCCAAGAAGATGAGTCAAAATTTTTCAAAAGACTGATTACACAGGATGAAACCTGGGTCCATCATGATGATCCAGAGACCAAAGCCCAGTCAATGCAGTGGAAGCACCATGACTCACCCCCTCCAAAGAAGGCAAGGTCATGCTCACAGTCTTCTGGGACCAGGACGGAGTAGTGATGACAGATTTCCTGGCAAAGGGTACCACAATTGCAGGAGCCTATTATGCTTCACTTTTGAGGAAATTAAGAGAAGTTATCAAAATCAAGAGACGGGGCAAGATCAGCAAAGGCATCCTCCTCCTGCAGGACAACGCTCCGGTCCACAATTGACTTGTCGCCAGATCAGAAGAACAGGCGTATGGCTATGAACTCCTCCCCATCCCCCCTACTTTCCTGACCTTGCACCCTCTGATTTTCACCTCTTCCCAATCATGAAGTTGTTTTTGAAAGGAAAGTGTTTCCCAGATGATGCAGCCTTGATTTCTGAAGTCACGTTGAGGTTGGAGGACCAAGCTGGGTTCTTCTACAAAAACGGTCTCCAGAGCCGCATCAAATGACGGGAGAAATGCGTAACTCTGGGTGGTTCCTATGTAGAAAAAGACTAATAACTGTGCCAAGTTTCGTTGCTCTACTGCTATGGGAAGTGGGTCAGGGGCATTACTTATTGAACGCCCCTCGTAGAACTATGAAATCTTGCATGCGTTAATTTCAACTCTTCTGATTCACAGTACAGCTTCTTAACAGGTAAACTGACATCTTATTTGTTTACTGCCCACAAGGGGCTACACACAGAGGGGACAAACAAGAACCGACAATCGGATTAAGTCGATTATATCGATCCCAGTGCGTAACTGGTACTTAATTTATTGACCCCGAAAGGATGAAAGGCAAAGTCGACCTCGGTGGAATTTGAACTCAGAAGTAACAGCAGATGAAATACCTATTTCTTTACTACCCACAAGGGGCTAAACACAGAGAGGACAAACAAGGACAGACAAACGGATTAAGTAGATTATATCGACCCCAGTGCGTAACTAGTACTTATTTAATCTACCCCAAAAGGATGAAAGGCAAAGTTGACCTCAGCGGAATTTGAACTCAGAATATAACAGCAGGTAAAATATCTATTTCTTTACTACCCACAAGGGGCTAAACACAGAGAGGACAGACAAACGGATTAAGTCAATTATATCGACCCCAGTGCATAACTAGTACTTATTTAATCGATCCCGAAGGGATGAAAGGCAAAGTCGACCTCGGCGGAATTTGAACTCAGAACTTAACAGCAGATGAAATACCGCTAAGCATTTCACCCAGCGTGCTAACGTTCCTGCCAGCTTGCTGCCTTGTCAGCCGCCTTCTTTGAACAGTCAGATGTCAGGTAAGCTGTTCAAAGAAGACTTTAAAAGTAACTTGTAGCAACTTCTCTTAAAATTTGGCATCATGGAAAAGGGTTTAGTCCCCAAGGACATTCCTGATGATATTGTTGCTACATTAAGGGATGACACTCCAACTTTATCAACAATGCAAAAGTGAGCCGCTGAAATAAGGAGGAGAAAGAAGAATTTTGAAGATGATCCAAGGTCTAGACGTCCTGCAACTGCAACCATTGAGAAAAACATTGATCTTGTTAACCATAGGCGCAGGAGTGGCTGTCTGGTAAGTAGCTTGCTAACCAACCACATGGTTCCGGGTTCAGTCCCACTGCATGGCATCTTGGGCAAGTGTCTTCTGCTATAGCCCCGGGCCGACCAATGCCTTGTGAGTGGATTTGGTAGACGGAAACTGAAAGAAGCCTGTCGTATATATGTATATATATATATATATGTGTGTGTGTGTGTATGTGTTTGTGTGTCTGTTTTTGTCTCCCTAGCATTGCTTGACAACCGATGCTGGTGTGTTTACGTCCCCGTCATTTAGCAGTTCAGCAAAAGAGACCGATAGAATAAGTACTGGGTTTACAAAGAATAAGTCCCGGGGTCGATTTGCTTCACTAAAGGCGTTGTTCCAGCATGGCCGCAGTCAAATGACTGAAACAAGTAAAAGAGTAAAAGAGTAATATGGAAATAGATGACAGGTAATTGACTATTAGTCAAATAGCAGATGCTATAAGTATATCCTGTGAGAAAGTTGAGAATATTCTGCACAATGAACTTGGCAAGATGAAGGTTTGCTGAATTGTTAAGTTATGGGGGTGTAAACAAACCAACACTGGGACAAATGCAAGCACTAAGGCAAATACATACATGATAGACGTCCATACAGCTTCTGTCTACCAAATTCACTCACAAGGCATTGGTTGGCCTGAAGTTATAACAGAACACATTTACCAAAGGTGATACACAGTGGAATTGAACCTGAAACCATGTAGTTGCAGAGTGAGCTTCTTAACTACCACAACCTTATTTACATTTGACGGATATTTGTCCTCATCTTGTTTGTAACGTTTCGGTTGACATACCCTCCAACCTTCATCAGGTGACTTGGGGAAATTTCGAACCTGGGTTCTCATTCCTAAGGTATTTTTCGATGTTATTGTTATTATATTGAAAAAGGTATTATAAAAGGAGAAAGGGGCTCTCTACCCCCCTTTTGACCAGGCTCCTGTGGCTTTTATGGGTTTTTCCATGTGAGACCTTTTCTTTTTTCGAAGTGTCTCCTCTATTGGGAGTATTGTAAATAGTTGAATTTTTTCGCTGTTGTAAAGCTTGTTTACACAGACTTTTTTCTTTCGGAAAACGGACAAAACCTTTTGTAACCTTTCGTCCTGTTTTGTCCCTTTATGTTTTCCAATCATGTGTGTCAGCTCTTGTGGCCAATAAAAAGAATTAATTAATTATTATTATTATTATTCAGGTCACTGCCTGGAATTGAACTTGAAATCTTGTGGTTAGTAGCCCGCACTCTTAACCAGGTTTGAAATTTCCCCAAGACACCTGATGAAGGCTGGAGGGTATATCAGCTGAAACACTGTGTTAACAACAAACAAGATGAGGACAAATATCCGTCAAATGAAAAATAATGTACATAATTCCTCATCTCTTAAATATAGAACTGTACCACAGCCTTGCCTATGCTTATGCATAGCAATCATTTATAATAGTTAAAAAAGTATTGTGAGTTGGCAGCAGAAAGTCATGAGGAGGTGGAGGTACACAAAAGAAGGTTTAAGTAATTAGGGAAGCCGAAGAAAACTTGGCTCTAAGCATTTCAGATGATCATGAGCTGCAATGAGTGGTAGTAACAGTGGCGAGCTGGCAGAATCATTAGCACGTTGGGCGAAATGCTTAGCAGTATTTTGGCTGCCGTTACATTCTGAGTTCAAATTCCGCCGAGGTCGACTTTGCCTTTCATCCTTTCGGGGTCGATAAATTAAGTACCAGTTACGCACTGGGGTCGATGTAACTGACTCAAGCCCTTTGTCTGTCCTTGTTTGTCCCCTCTATGTTTAGCCCCCTGTGGGCAATAAAGAAATAAAATGAGTGGTAGTAATGTACTACAGGCCACCTCTCTTCAAAAACGGATATAAAAATGATAATGATGATGATGACAATGACAATCTGTATTCTTTATAAATGAAACAATACTAGGTAACACAATCATCATCATCATCATTTAATGTCCATTTTCCATGCTGGTATGGGTTGGATGGTTTGACTGAAAACTGGTAAGCTACATCAGGTTTCAATCTAATTTGGCATGGTTTCTATAGCTGGATGCCCTTCCTAATGCCAACCACTCCAAGAGTGGAGTAGGTGCTGTGAAATGATAATCTATATAAAGAAAAAAATAACCCCACATATGATGTGCAACTGAATGATATTTGTTATAATACAGTTGTGAGAAATAGATTCAATTTAAGTAGGATATAAGCCATGTCTGTACCTCCTTACTATACTTCTTTATGAGTATACAACAAGCAATCTTCTCTGCATTTGTCTGGCTTGAATCTTCAGTAATTTTTAAATTGTCAATGGAAATTCCCTGTAAATAGATAAACAGATAAATAGAAACACCAAAACAAATTTTACTTTGATTTTTGAATTAACAGCTGTAGGAGTAGAAGTGACAGCATATAAGAATGATTTTAAGATGTTATGCATGTAGCTTAAAGAAAAACCTCACCGTCTATTCCTTTCCATAATTCGCACTGTGTCTAAAGCTACCTCTTTGCTGAAGTAATGAACTAATTAACTTGTTACTTTCACCACCCACTCTGAAGATATGAGATAGAAAGTGTAAGACTACAGCAGTTAGCTTTTTTTTCTTTTAAAGCTTGATACTTTAGAGAGAGAAACCATATCTTAAAGAAACCATATCTTGAACTAAATTGTAGTTTAGTTCAAGACATGGTTAGTCAACCTGCAGAAAATAATAGGCAAAATTTCCATAAATCACATTCTGCCATCTTAAATTAAGGCTATATTAAACAATACAGTTTCTAATATACAAATGATGGGATCGCCATGACTGGAAGTTCTTTCCCCATAGTTTTATTTTTCTATGACTCATCTGGGAATATACATTAAGGTTTACTTTGTGCCAATGTGAGAAGCAAACTTCTTAATCACTCCGCCATATAAAATGAGACAACATGGTCATGTTTGGAATGCTTATGATTACAGGTCTGATTGATGAAAACTGACATAGGACTAAACGGTAACACCAATGTCTCAGTTGCTGATGATTCTTATTTCTCAGTAGAATATTTTTTGAATTCATACCTCAAAGTAGTGCAAATCTCTGGCTATTTTCATACAGACAGTCAACAATCTGTGAAAACCACTAACAAGAGGTGTGCTGAAAAAGAAAAAGAAGAAAATTCATAATTGTAACAATACATCAATACATCACATATTGAAATTACAGCATGATATCTTTGTTATACATGACTTTTCTAAGCATGTAAGTATGATTTAAAGTAAAAAAAAAAAAAAAAGAGAAAAAATTACTACAGGCTGTGTGGTAAGAGGCTTGCTTCCTAACCACATAGATCTGGGTTCAGTCCCACAGCATGGCACCTTGGGCAAGTGTCTTCTTCTATAGCCTGAGGCTAACCAAAGCCTTGCGAGTGGATTTGGTAGATGGAAACTGAAAGAAGATTGTTGTGTGTGTGTAAACACACATAAATATATGTGTGTATCTGTGAGTATGTGTTGGTGCACTTATGTCTCTGTAACTTAGCAGTTAAGCAAAAGTGACCTATAAAATAAGTAACAATCATCAAAAATAAAAAAAAGTAGTGCAGTCAATTCATTTAACTAAAAATTCTTCAATATCGCCACAGTGTAATGGCTGAAACAAGTTAAAAAAAAAAATCCAAACTATATCTCTTATTATAAAAGGCAGTCTCTTATTATAAAAGGCAGATTTTATCTGCCTCCCTTTGGGAGTTATACAAATCTACAATATAGGATTTCTTCAATTACAATTTACCTAGCATTTTTAAGAGTACAATGCATCGCGTCATGCCAGGTCCAGTTTTTAAAATTTAAACTCCAATTAAGCAAAATTTACAGAAAACTCACATTCTGGTGTGTGTGTCAAATGCTGGTGTGTGTGTCTGGTTTACACCACACGCAAACGCACACACACAGTGGGCAACGAATAAAGTGAAACTAGATGTAATATTTGTTTCTCTCTATCACGCTGATAGATACATGAGTAAAATGTATGGGAAGCTAACACATAAGTGTGAGTGAAAATGTTCTTGGAAGAGAGTAAATAGCCAGAGATAGTGATTTGAGGAAGACTTTACATTAAATAACAGTAGTGGCTTGTGTTAGTAATAAAGTAAACATACACTCATACATACATACATACATACATACATACACACACACACACACACATACATACATACACACACACATACATACATACACACATACATACATACATACATATACATACATACATATACATACATACATACACACACACACACATACACACACACACAGTATTGAAGCTTGAGAACAATCAGATACATTTGCAACACATCTGTTGAAAATATTATTGTTCACACACATACATATACATATATACATACAGACAGACAGACAGATAGACACACACACATGATCCAGCATGGCCACAACCTCAAGGCTGAAACATATAAAAGAATAACGGAATATAAATGTGTGCATGTGTGTGAGAGAGAGAGTGTGTGTGTATATGTATGTATGTATGTATGTATGTATGTATGTATGTATATATATATAATAATGCGGTTTTTTCAACAGCTTGAACTAAAAGTCAGAGGGGAATGGGATAAACTACTTATATTAACTTGCTATAAAAGCAGGTAGTTTTTTTATCTTATTCATAGTGCAAGTTTTGAAGAGTGCATTTCGATTTTAACAGCTATTTTTTTCAAAGCTATATTGGAACAGCCTAGAAGACGAGCCTCATCCTGAAAGATCTGTAGAACTCGACAAGGACATCCTGAAAACCCTGGTGGAACAAAATCTCATCGTAACTGTTGAGGAACTAGCAGAGAAGCTTGGATTTGGTCATTCAACCATTCATTGAGACCTGTGTGCTATCGGAAAAGTCAGCAAATTGGGTCAATGGGTTCCTCACGAACTTTCCGAGTCTAATTGCATGCAGAGAGTGAATGTATGCTTTTCTTTGCTGTCACATCTCACCACTACTGCGCTATGTATATCTATATATATAAAACTGTAGTTGTGTGAGTGTCTGTCCCCTTCGATTTAGATTCCTAACTACTCCCACATTTTGCGGTGCAGTTTAACCAAATTCGGGTAGCTTATAGTCGTGATTCAAACCCGAGCAACGCCGGGCGATACTGCTAGTCTGTTATAAAATCTCAAACAGAAATATATATAATTTTTTACTGACCTTGTGGAAATTTTAACCAGAAAGTTACAATATCTGAACAACCATTTTCTGAACATTTTTTTCTCATTTTTGTTCAGAAATTCACTAGAAAAGAAACGAAAAAATATAAAAACATAAACCAAGAGACACGTTTAGGAATTGTATTGAAATGTATTTCAGTAACATGTGGGAAGTAATAAATGAAAAATGCAAGGTTATAAGAAGAAAAGAGTCTTAATTTTGTTTTCATTTTATAGTTCAAGGCGGTGATGCCTGAGCCCCCTTGACTGGCTTCTGTGCTGGTGGCACGTGACCTGCTGTGCTTGAGGAGACCTATTGAGTCAAGTACATAACATCAACATCAAAATAAATATCAAATGGAAATTGTAGTTGTGATACATGTGCTGGTGGCACGTAAAAAGCACCATCCGAATGTGGTCAATGCCAGCTCCGCCTTGACTGGCTTCTGTGCTGGTGACACGTAAAGAGCACCAACCGATCGTGGCCGCTGCCAGCCTACCCTGGCACCAGTGTTGGTGACACGTAAAAAGCACCCACTACACTACTCATGGTGTGGTTGGCGTTAAGAAGGGCATCCAGCTGTAGAAACACTGTCAGATCAGACTGGAGCCTGGTGCAGCCTCCTGGCTTCCCAGACCCTGGTCGAACCGTCCAACCCGTGCTAGCATGGAAAACGGACGTTAAACAATGATGATGATGATGATGAGTCCTAAGCAAATAACAGGCTGAGGTGTTTCAGTGTCAAACAGAATGCCATGTTTTTAGTCCAGACTTGCTGCACCTTAAAATTTACTACTGTGCAAATGTAGTGGTTAATCTACAATCAGTCCTGATCAACCAAACTTATGATCGTCGTCGTCGGCGGCCGTCGTCGTTGTAGTCATCATCTCTATAATTTCATTATCTAATGTGTCCTTTCGTTTTTGAAAATGAGAGGGTGTGATATGTGCATGATTTGCTATTTCTAGAAGATTGAGCAACCATGTAGATGTTGCTGATATGCATGAGTGATTGTTGGTCTTCCATACACAGCCTTGCCTGGACTTGTGCCTTGGTGGGGAACTTTCTAAGTGCAATTTCATGGTCATTTGTGACTAACAATGGCAGCAGTTGACTCTCTTCCCTGTGTGTGTGAGTCCCCGTGTGCATGCGTGTGTTTTCTTAAGAATTTACTTTGTGAATAAATGCCTGAATTGATGTTACTAATATTATCATTTTTCGTATAATAAACTTCACCTTCACAGATGAAACATGAAGGTTTATTTTCACTTTCATCATCTAAAAATGCAGTCAATAATCCCCCCAAAATACAATTTTATTCAAGATTGAATCTCAGTTTGAAGACATTAAATAGAGCAGTTTTTCTGATCCTTCTGGCTTCTGTGCCAGTGGCACATAAAAAGCACCATTCAAGCGTGATCGTTACCAGCATCGCGTTACTGGTACTTATGCCGGTGGCACATAAAAAAACATTCGAGCGAGGTCATTGTTAGTGCTACTGGACTGACTCCTGTGCAGGTGGCATGTGAAAATCGCCATTTGAGCATGGCCGTTGCCAGTACTGCCTGACTGGCCCTCGTGCCAGTGGCATGTAAAAGCACCCACTACACTCTCGGAGTGGTTGGCGTTGGGAAGGGTATCCAGCTGTAGAAACTCTGCTAGATCAGATTGGAGCCTGGTGTAGCCATCTGGTTCGCCAGTCCTCAGTCAAATCGTCCAACCCATGCTAGCATGGAAAGCAGACGTTAAACGATGATGATGATGATATCTCTATATATATAAACGGCAAAATGTCTGTGTGCGTGTCCTTTATACAAATCCACAATTTTTCAGTTAGAGGGCTCGCACTTTCTATGGTCATTCAAAACCGTCCAACGGTGGTCATGCACATCTTTACATTTCCCCAGTTACCCCACAAAGCCATTAAAAAATCAATAGAAGTTACTTTTTTGTGAATTTTCTATCCAAAACCCAACCAAAATGCCCGAAACTTGATATGCCAATTGAATGCCAGCTAGCTGTATGTGATTGGTTGGAGATTTGGACAGTACTCACGTGTATATGCGCACGCACACAGCTGTATATGCATGCACTAGCACTATGACCCGGCGTTGTCAGGTCATAGTGCTAGTATATATTATATATGTGTGTATCTGTGTGAATGTTTTCATGTTTGTCCCTGACAACAGTGTGGGTTTGTTTATGTTCCCCATAACATAGCGGTTTGATAAAAAGAGACCATCAGGAAAAGTAACAGGGTTAAAAATAAGCACTAGGGCTGATTTATTTGACTAAATCCTTCAAGTCGGTGCCCCAGCATGACTGCAGTCCAAAGACTGAAACAAATAAAAGAGATAAAAAATAGATAAATTAATACATAAATCAAATCAATAACCCCCCCCCCCCCCAATGTCTACTGTTAGCACTGAACAAAAATACTTTTAAATTACCAGCAGAAATTAACGATATTGTAAAACACTTGGTGGTCCTGGACACAATTTAGCTTGATGTTATGCACTGGATCAGCTGATACAATAGGTGAGTCCATGGGAGAGATGGTGCTGGCTGACGGTTGAATAACCTAAAAGAAAATAGAGCATTGTTTCAAAAGTGCAATGTATTTGAATTTATTGCGGTACATCAGTGTGATTTCAAGACATATTATCTTCAGCTTTGATAGTATATTGGTACAAAAGAGCTGTTACTTAGAAATTATTTAAAAAAACACAAATTTTTGCAACAGATTTCGTGTATAACTACGCAAAGCATACAACTCTGCTTCATTAGTTTTCCAAAACAGGAAAGAATTGTTTTATCCATGAAATGGTTGAAAGGTAGCAATAAAAACAGCAACTAAATTTAAAGTGTCTCAGCTGATGAAAACTAAAGGTTCATATAGCTGACTTAAAAAGCACTATGTTAGTGAGCTTCATGAATGGTGTCCATGGGCTGGGAGGTGGCATCAAACTGAGAAATTGATTAAATCTATGACAGAAGAACTGATACAATCCGTCTAAATGGATTCCACACAATCTCCATCAACCAAATTTCACTCTCAAGTCTTTGGTTGACATGAGGATATGGTAGAAGACATCTGGCAAGTTTCACACCTGATATCATGCCATTGCTAAGTAAGCTTAAACCATACAGTCGTCGTTGTCACCACCGCCGCCGTTGTCATCGTCATCATCACCATCATCATTTAACCCTTTAGCATTTAAACTGGCCATATCCGGTCAAAGGTATTCTGCCTGTTTATGTTCAAACTGGCCAGATCTGGTCTCTCACACCAACCCTACAATATCGTTTTAAAAATTAATAGCTACCTCATCAAAATCTCATAACTACAAGATAATGTATGATTAGTTCAAAACAATGTGGATGAATAAGCATTAATTTTGGTAGAATAATGCAAACACTAAAGGGTTGATGTCTGTGCTTCATACTGGTTTGGGTTTGAAGGTTCAACAGGATCCAATTAGCCTGACGACTGTATTTGGTTTCTATGGCTGAATACCCTTCCTAATGCCAGCAGTTTTACAGAGGGTACCAAGTAGCAGCACAAGTTGGGTCACTAAGTAATATGTAAGACAAAACCCCTTCACAGAGCGGGAATGCAGTATTGAGGGACAGTCAGGAGGAGGGCCAGGAACAGATGTTTTGCTGTAGAGGAGATACATGGGTACCCCAGCAAGAACCATCATATTCATTTTTAAACATGATACAAAGAAAGTACTCAACTAATCGAAGATCTACTTCAAAAAAGCAAAGTAAATAAGGAGAGAAATAAAAGATGAAGCTTACCACATCTTGTGAGATACTTGTGTTAATAGTCAAGTCAAGTGACTCAATGATATGAATAACAGAAGTAAGTATTTCATCATAAAGTAACTGTGTAAGTTTTTCACGATCACTGAAGCTATAGCCAACGGTGGAGAGTTCCTAATAAGAAACAAAATTAAACATTACAAAGAAATTGCTACCTACTTTAACCCTTTCATTACCAACCCGGCTGAAACCAGCTCTGGCTCTGAGTATAAATGTCTTGCTTTCATAAGTTTTGTATTAAAATCTTCCACCAAACCTTAATCACAATTTATGTTCCTAACACTAGCTGAATGATAAAGTTATTTTACTAAATCCTTTGTTATATTTAAAGTAATTGAAAGAAACACAGAGCATCACAAAATTAATACGGTAATGAAAGGGTTAATGAATTCATGATCATCATCATTTAAATGTCAACTTTTCCATTCTTGAATGAGTCAGATAGAGTTTACTGAGACAGATTTTCTATAGCTTCATGTCCTTCTTGTCACCAACTCTTTCATCTGTTTCCAAGTAAACTAATATTTCCTTATGGTCAGAAATGTTCTCACAGAATATTGGAAATGAATGACATTACTTGTATGACAGTGAAAATCATTTTACAACTATTATACAATGCAAAGACAAAAGGACAGACACGCACACACATACTCACAAAACAGGCTTCTTTCAGTTCCTGTCGATCAAATCCACTCACAAGGCTTTGGCTGGCCTAGGGCTATAGTAGAAGACACTCACCCAGGGTGCCAAACTTTGAGTCTAAAGTCAGGACTATGTGGCTGGGAAGGAAAATGTTTTAGTATACAGTCACGCTTGCATCTGCCGTACTCTTGCTTTCGTGTTCCTACCTTTTTACCTATTTTTATTAATTCTACAGAACCCCTATCTTGCCCAGTATATTAATCATCTGGAAACCGTTCAGTGATGTGCAACCAAGAGAATACCCTCCATCAAGCATGTGCCAGATTCTGAACGCCTTACTTCCCTGGGCATGGATACATTGAAACTCCGACGTCTGGCAGCTGACTTGGCAGACACCCATAAAATTATTAACCATCTTACTAACAATAACTCTGAGCACCTTTTCAAACTCCACCTGTCTAACACCCGTGGACATGTTTACAAAGTCAGAAAACAGCACAGCTCCCATGACTTTCGGAAACATCTTTTCACGCTAAGAGTTGCTGAAGCATGGAACAGACTGCCGGTATCAGTTGTTAGTTGTCGAAGCACTGCATCCTTCAAAACTTCCATGCTTCCTGAGATTCACCAACACTACACCTGATTTCCTCCCCTCCATACACACACAAGCATGTATCTGACTCATACACTGTTCACTTTCCAGACATTTGTACATTACTGCATATGCTTTATACTCACTTTTGACAAGTTGTGGTGCACCTGAGCACTGTATACAATAATTTCATTATTATTTTTCATAAGTGCATCTAAGCACAGACACAAAAAAATTTTTGTCTAAGTATTATATTCCTTTCAACTTCTACATCCTTTTCTCTCTCTTAACAGTTACAACATCGAAGGCTCATTATGTCATTTTCTCTAAACTAGAATGTATAATTTTCACATTCATATTTGAATATTTTGCGTTTCAATTTTTCTCCATTGTTTACTCATTCTCAAAGTTGATGGACATATAGCAGTATGCAAAACCAAATCAGAAAATCTCTAGTAAGACTTTTTTTTCACTGATGTACCTGAAGAGACCCAGAATGAGTCGAAACATGTGTCGTACCTAATAAATATTTTACTTATACCATCTATATATATATATTGTTTGACTTGTTTCAGTCATTTGACTGCAACCATGCTGGAGCACTGCCTTTAGTCGAGCAAATCGACTCCAGGACTTATTCTTTGTAAGCCTAGTACTTATTCTATCAGTCTCTTTGGCCAAACTGCTAAGTTACAGGGATGTAAACACACCAGGTTGTCAAGCAATGTTGGCAAGGACAAACACACAAACACATAGATATATTTATATATATATATACAACAGGCTTCTTTCAGTTTCTATCTACTAAATCCATTTACAAAGCTTTGGTTGGCACGAGGCTATAGTAGAAGACACTTGCCCAAGGTACTATGCAGTGGGACTGAACCTTGGACCATGTGGTTGTAAGCAAGCTATATATACATATATAAATATATATGTGTGTGTGAATATATATATATATATTATATATATATATATAAACTGTCTCATGAATAGGAACATGAAACTCTGAGTAATAGTTTTTGTGATATCTTTGCTGCTATTTTAATAAAGTACATGTATGTGTGTGTGTGTATGTATGTATGTATATATGTCTATATCTATGTGTGTATGTCTTTGTGTCTGTATCTGTACCCCTGGCACTGCTTGACAACTGGTGTTGGTGTGTTTATGTCCCTGTAACCTAGTGGTTTGGTAAAAGAGACAGACAGAATAAGTACTAGGCTTCAGAAAATAAGTCCTAGGGTCAATATGTTCAACTAAAACCCTTCAAGGCATAATCCCAGCATGGCCACAGTCAGATGACTGAAACAAGTAAAAGATAAAAGATGCTTTCATATGGCCTATTTGTCACATGTCCAGAGCAAGGTTATTTTCATCAATATCATTTTAATATCTCCTTTTCTTATGCTGAGATCAGTTGGATGACACACGCAGATTTTACAGCAGGATGCCCTTCCTGTTGCCAACCTTTACTTGTTTATTAGCACAGTTCTTTATTCCACTGGTCTTTGCACGCTGAACCTCTAAGCCAATGTTTCTCAACTGGTGTTTTCTGGAACCCTAGGGGTTCCGTGAAAAAGAGTGAAATAAGCTAATACTAATTTCATGATCGTAATGTTACTATACATGCACGACATATTTTGGTTATTGTAATATTGTAATACAGACATCACCCTATTGAACCTATTATGTTACAAAAAAAAATATTACAACTACTGGGGATATATTTAGTGATGTCTGTAATTTATGGACACCCTATAATATATATATATATATATATATATATATATATATATATATATATATATATATATATATATATATATTTATATATATTATATATATATGTGCACAACGACCTCGAACCCACAAGTGTAAACAAGAGAGACAGAGAAAGGCAAAAACAAGGAAAATGCTACTTATATTTGAACATTATACAAATATTCTTTTATAAAAACTTTTCTTTTAATTTTTCTAAATTTAATTATTTAATCGTTACCGTTGAAAAGGTCTCAAAATGACTGAAACCCGTACTGAAATGTTCTTTATAAAATTATTTTAGCATTTTCTATCTTGACTTGTTTTTTCATATATATATATATATATATATATATATATATATATATATACATACGAGAAAAACGCCCCCCGTCCAATGGATGGTGCTGAGTTGTCAAACATTTAAACCAAATTTTCTCAAAACAACTTGTCTGACCGTCCCATAGGCCTCCCCTTTGAGAAACACTGATTTAACCTAAATTTGAGACACCAGCAAAAGATGGATTTTGACTGATGTACTTGTGCGTACAAATACATGTTCCCACGGCTTTATCAATTGCATTCTCACCTGGAATCAATTTTTGTAATTTTTTCAAGACTTATATATGTCCTGATACCGTCGGTATCTACATATCAAATTTGAGCGCAATTGGATGGAGGATGCCCGAGATCCTAGAAGACACACGCACAGACAGACAGAACGGATTTTATATAATAGATATACCAGGTACGTGCAGGCACACAACTGAGTTGAAGGCAGATTTACCTTTGCCTTTAGAGCATGTAAAGAAAATGTTGTTGTAGGAATGTACGCAGCATGTGTACTACAGCAATACTATGCAAAGCTTAAATACTGAAGTTGAAAAGCAGGGGTGAATTATGCTTACTTAATCTAAAATATTTTGCATTTTATGCATAGTAATCAAAGTAACCTTCATCATTTTATTGAATTAGGTGCATATTTTGCCATTAAAAGATGTTGTTATTGATCTATTTTATTCAAGGTAGGCACTGTCTACTTTGCCTACCTGGGTGGCTCGTCCCTGAGATATATATATATATATATATATATAGGGAGAGTTTACAAATAAAAACAAGAGACGAAGACAGGTGGTGTACAAAACAAACAGATGTATTAGTATAATGCTCAGGAATAGAAAAAGTCTTTTACGTTTCAAGCCTACGCTCTTCTACAGAAAGGGACACAGAAAAAACAAGGAGAGAAAAAAATGTGTGTAGTGGCTAACGCTCTAACATGGCGACTATATATGATATTTACTATGTGAACTACAATGAAAAAAATATGAGCAAGATATGGTATATAATTTTTTTTGTGCAAGGATTCCTTGAGACATATATTTTAAGGGTTACATAAGGGTAAAAAGGTTGAGAAACACCGCTCTAAGCTGTTGAAGATATTATTCACAGGGGCATAAACAAACATTGCCGCTGTCCAAGTGATGTCAATGCAAAGACAAATAGATAAACACCTGCACACGATAATCTTTTTTACTTTCTTCTATTTTTTCTTACTTGTTTCAGTCATTAGACCTCGACCATACTGGAGCACTAAAATTTGAGGAGGAATTTTAGTTAAACTAATTGACTCCAGTACTTATTCTATTGGTCTCTGTTGCTGATCCACTAAGTCATAGAGATGAAAACATAAAAACACCTGTAGTCAAGCAATGGCAGAGGACAAACACAGGCACAAAGACACACACACACACACACACGACAGGCTTCTTTCAGTTTCTGTCTACCAAATCCATTCACAAGGCTTTGGTTAGTTCAAACCTATAGTAGAAGACACTTGCCCAAGGTGTGACACAGAAGGAGTGAACCTGGAACTATGTGGTTGGGAAGCAAACTTCTTACAACACACCCATGCCTGCACCTATGGCTTCAGTACAGTTTTCATATATCAAATTCAGTGGACGGAAAATGTCATTTGAAAGGATGATTAGCAATAGAATTCATTATCCTTTAATGGACAACACAACTTCTAAAAACATCAAAGAGAAAATGTAGACATACTCTCTTTTACTCTTTTACTTGTTTCAGTCATTTGACTGCGGCCATGCTGGAGCACCACCTTTAGTCGAGCAACTCGACCCCGGGACTTATTCTTTTTGTAAGCCCAGTACTTATTCTATCGGTCTCTTTTTGCCGAACTGCTAAGTGACAGGGACGTAAACACACCAGCATCGGTTGTCAAGCAATGCTAGGGGAACAAACACAAACACACACATACATATATATATATACATATATACGACAGGCTTCTTTCAGTTTCCGTCTACCAAATCCACTCACAAGGCATTGGTCGGTCCGGGGTTATAGCAGAAGACACTTGCCCAAGATGCCCGCAGTGGGACTGAACCCGGAACCATGTGGTTGGTTAGCAAGCTACTTACCACACAGCCACTCCTTTTTTTAATTTACCTACGGTATAATTAAGTCACTATAGAAAAATACTACTACTAATAAGAAAGGAACAGTGGCAGTTTCTGAAATGGTAAAATACTGAAATAGATGTTTTTACTGTGTCTGATTTAACAGTTCCTTATTCTGAAATTTATTTCCTGTCAGGGTTAGCTTTGCCTTTTCATTCTATGGTGTCAATATGTTGATGACATAAACACTACGGGTTGATTCAATACTCACCCCGCCACCACTTCATCCACAAAAACATTGTTCTTGAGTTCCACTCCAATAAGCATTAAAAGGAAGTGATTTAAAAAATATCAAAAGGAATTATTCAAAGGAAGTATCGTTGTATCTCACCTTCAGAGAAGAACTTTTGAGTAGATTTGACCAAAGAGATATATAATCCTTGTATGATACTTCTTTTTTAACACTCCACACACGGAAAGTACCAGTTCCTGGAGGCTGTTCCATTTCTTTCAAAGGAGTGGCAAGATGACTCATTCTTAGAAGACCTTGATACACTAATAAAATAAGGAAAAAGTGGAAAAAATATAAATTAATTACTTCAAGAAAAGGTTTGTGGCTGATGTATGAAAAAATAATAATACAAAATTGACTTTGATATGTCTTTCACAATGTTTGTTCCTTCTCGAGCCATGCCTGGCTCATAAGGGCTGGTTTCCCTGTTTCTTGGCGTATAGGTTCCCCACCTGGACGGGACGCCGGTCTGTCGCAGATGAGTTGCAAGATGCAGGAGGAAAGAGTGAGAGAAAGTTGTGGCGAAAGAGTCAGCAGAAGTTTGCCATTACCTTCTGCTGGAGCCACGAGGAGCTTAGGTGTTTTCGCTCATAAACACACACATCGCCCAGGGTGAGATTTGAACCCATGATCCCTCGACTGTGAGTCCGCTGCTCTTCGTAGGTGCCAGCACCATGTAAAAGCACCCATGCTGGTGCCAAGTAAAACCACCTCTGTTGGTACCAGGTAAAAGCAATGGTGTGGGTGTCACACAAAAGTGCTCATGCTGGTGCCTTGTAAAAGTGCCTGTTCTAATGGCACATAAAAGCACTGGTGCCGCTACTGCCAGTGCCATGCAAAAAGCATCCAGTACACATTGTGGGGTGGTTAGGGTTAGGTTTCCAGCAGTAGAAACCATGCTAACACAGACAATGAAACCTGGTGTGGTTCCTGGCCAGCTCCTGTCAAACCTATTTCTTTACTACCCACAAGGGGCTAAACACAGAGAGGACAAACAAGGACAGACAAACGGATTAAGTCGATTATATCGACCCCAGTGTGTAACTGGTACTTAATTTATCGACCCTGAAAGGATGAAAGGCAAAGTCGACCTCGGCGGAATTTGAACTCAGAATGTAATGGCAGATGAAATACCGCTAAGCATTTCGCCCGTCGTGCTAAAGTTTCTGCCAGCTCGCTGCCTGTCAAACCATCCATCCTATGCCAGCACCGAAAACAGACATTAAATAAGGATGATGATGATAGGTGGATCTCCATTATTTGAAAATATGGATTCAGTAATTTGATCAACCAAATTACTTGCTCCTGAGTTAACGTGTGTAGTTCTCAGGTAGATTCAATGTGATACAAAGTATGATAAAGCTGAACCATTAAATTACAGGTACAATCCATCCAACAGTTAACTTTTGTCTATCTGATTTCCCTCACAAAGTATGGGTCAACCTGAGACTATAGAAAATGGCATTTGCCCAAGATGTCACACAATGGGTTTCATCATCATCATCATCGTTTAACGTCTGCTTTCCATGCTAGCATGGGTTGGATGATTTGACTGAGGGCTGGCGAACCAGATGGCTGCACCAGGCTCCAATCTTGATCTGGCATAGTTTCTGCAGCTGGCAATGACCTTGCTCGAATCTTTTACACATGTCACCGGCACAGGTGCTAGTAAGGCGATGCTGGTAACGATTACGTTTGAATGGTGTCTTTTACGTACCACCGGCACGGAGGCCAGATAGCTGCTCTGGCAACGATCATGCTCGGATGGTGCTCTTAATACCCTAGTAGCAGAGGCTCGGGTGCCAGTATGGTGACGCTGGTAATGATCACACTCGAATGTTGCCTGTAGCTATGAAGGGAATATCTTAACCATTTGGCCATACTGCACCTACAGAGATAAATAAAATAGGCAACTTTCTCTGGACTTTTTTCTTCTTTAGATACTTTATCTAATTGATCACATGTATTTAGCAGATTTTGTGAAATAAATGTGAAGTAAAGTTAGATATGTAAAGGATTGGATTTGTAATAGTGTTTGCTGTGAGAATCTGCTTGTGAGAGTTCTAATGTATGTGAAGAATTACTTTTCAAAATCAAATTCGATGGCTGGCATCTGTGCTAGCAGGGTGCAAAGAGCACCGTATGAGTGTGATCGTTGACAGAGCGGCTAACTGGCTTCTGTGCCAGTGGCACATAAAAGGCACCATTCGAGCGTGATTGTTACCAGCGTCGCATTACTGGCACTTGTGCCCATGCTAGTAGGGTGCCAAGAGCACCATCTGAGTGTGATCGTTGCCAGAGCGGCTAACTGGCTTCTGTGCCGGTGGCACGTAAAAGGCACCATTTGAGCGTGATCATTACTGGCACCTGTGCCAGTGGGATGTGCAAAAAGATTTGAGCGAGGTCGTTGCCAGTACCGCCTGACCGGCCCTGTGCCGGTAGCATGTTAAATGCACCCACTACACTCTCGGAGTGGTTGGCGTTAGGAAGGGCATCCAGCTGTAGAAACTCTGCCAGATCAAGATTGGAGCCTGGTGCAGCCATCTGGTTCACCAGCACTCAGTCAAAATCGTCCAACCCATGATAGCATGGAAAGTGGACGTTAAATGATGATGATGATGATGAGTCCTAAGTTAACATAGGCTTCTAATGCAGATGGATAACATAAGATGATTGCAATAAGTTGAAGATGGAAATTAACTACAAGACTTGGAAACAGGCAGATTTTTTTTGAGAACATTGAGTCTCACTGGTAAAACAGGGATAAGGTATATAGATATATGCAGTAATACAGACCTATATAACCTATGCCTGGATGTTAAACTGAAAAAGCTGACAAGCTAATGAAGGAGCCTTTACATGGTCACTTGATTTGCTAGAAATAACAGACAAGACTCCTGGTCACATTACTATCTTTGGAAAGGGAGGAAATATTGTATACTGTGATCATAGATGAATTATGTCCAAAAAAGCAAAACAAGTGATGCCTGAGAAGCCTTTGATGATGGGTCAATTCGAGTAGAGCAATAGCAGCAATGACCAAATATAATAATGATGATGATGATGATGACAACAAAGATGATAATTAAAAGTAACAAAAAGTAATTCAAATTCAAAAAAAGTTTGAAAAATTCATCATTTTGGAAAACACTTGACATTTCATGCTAAATTTATACAGAAATAATTGGTGAGTGGTTAAGATATTAGTGAACTGGCTCAGTTACCATCTGGCATGTAATTCAGTAAGGCATATTACACAGATTGTCTTGATTACCCTATCTCTCTATATATAAAGCTGAAGTTGTCTGTGTATGGCAGGTTTGGTAGCCTTCAACTAACACTATCTCCTCTGAGACCCTGCAACGCAAGTTGACCAAAATTGAGAGTATGATAGAAGGCTTGCTCTTCATTCTGTAGAAGAAAAAATTCAAATCGGACCATGTTAACACCAAAAACTATTTACATCAAAAAGGTGCTTTTTTTCTATGAAAATCCCTATTTTTTATGATTTTTCGACTGCTGTGTCGCCATTTTTCAGTGTATTTCAACCAGAAAAATGTTCGCTTAAAGAGAATAACAAGCTACATAATGTAAAATATTTACTTTTCAAAAATTCCAATTTTAAATGGTTGAAACAAACCCGAGCAGTGCTGGGCGATACTGCTAGTTTAAGAATATAAGTCAAAAATTCTTTTTCTTAAAATTCTCATTTCAATAATATATTGAGATGTTCACAATGAGTCTCTATGTGATCACTCAACCTACTAGAAATAACAGCCAAATCTCTCAAATCACACCCTACTGCTTTCAATAAAGAAAGAACGCATTGTAGCCCAAGGTATGCTTCTAAAAAAAGACAGGGTGGCCATGGCTGAAATGCCTTTGGTTATAGGTTTGCTTGATCAGTATAAACCTGTGGCAAAACTACATTTGTTGTATCTAATCATTAGGTAAAAAGAAATACAGAAAAACAACATACCTGTTTCTCTCAGAATTTCACGAAGATGAGTCTCCTTTGGCAAGAGAGCTAGCAACACTTTCAAAATTGCTTTCACACATTTGAAATGGTACTTGAAATACACCTGTGGGAAGTTCTCTATCATGGCAACCAACAAATACTCAATAATTTTCAGAGATTCATCTGATATCTGCAATGTTAGAACCTGACACTGAGTAACTTATATAATAAGATGCTTCATTTAAAACACACACACGCACACACTGGATTAATATATTCAACTAAAATCTGGAAAGAAAAGCTCCAGTATGGCTACTATCCAATGATTCAAACCAGCAAATGAATGCTTACAAGGGTGCAGGACCCAACCTAAGTATATCATTAATGTTTATTAATAGTATATTATTAATGTTTTTTAAGGCGGTGAGCTGGCAGAATCGTTAGCACGCTGGGCGAAATGCTTAGCGGTATTTCGTCTGCCACTACGTTCTGAGTTCAAATTCCGCCGAGGTCGACTTTGCCTTTCATCCTTTCAAGGTCGATAAATTAAGTACCAGTTATGCACTGGGGTCGATGTAATCAACTTAATCCGTTTGTCTTCCCTGTTGGTCCCTTCTGTGTTTAGCCCCTTGTGGGTAGTAAAGAAATATATATTATTAATGTTTATAAGTGGGACCAATGGAAATTCCACAGAACAAAAAAGATTAAGAGAAGCTATTTAAGAAAGAAAGAATCATTGGTATTTCTCTTTTTCTCTTCACCTTTCACTTTTCCTAACCACATGAGTGATGACAGCACAATGCATCAACTGGCTATCTGCTCTCTCTCACATTCCTTCTTCTTCCTTCTGACTCCATCTCCTCCTCCTAGCAGTGTAAAATGTGAAACGTACAACCAAGAGAATACCCTTCATCAGGCATTTGCCATATTCTGAATGCCTTACTTCCTTGGGCATAGATACATTGAAACTCCGATGTCTGGCAGCTGACTTGGCAGACACCCATAAAATTATTAACCATCTTACTAAAATAATTTTTAGCACCTTTTCAAACTCCACTTGTCAAACACCTGTGGATATGTTTACAAAGTCAGAAAACAGCACAGCTCCCATGACTTTCGGAAACATTTTTTCACGCTAAGAATTGCTGAAGTATGGAACAAACTGCCGGCATCAGTTGTTAGTTGTTGGAGTACTGCATCCTTCAAAACTTCCATGCTTCCTGAGATTTGTCAACATTACACCTGATTTTCTCCCCTCCATACACACGCAAGCATATATCTGACTCATACACTGTTCACTTTCCAGACATTTGTACATTACTGCATAAGCTTTATACGCACTTCTGACAAGTTGTGGTGCACCTGAGCACTGTATACAATAATTTCATTATTATTATTATAAACAAACAGATAGAACAATAGTATTATAGATTTAGTTCAATATAGAAAAAAAAATCTTTTCACTTTAACACACCACCAGTGCCACCACCATAATCATCACTATAGTTTTCAATAACAAAGTTCATTTCATTTCATTTCAGCTGTTTGTTTATATATGCCTTTTCTTGCTGTCAATATATCTCTACTCTGACAATACAAATGCTCTCTGACCCTCTCTCTCTCTCTCTCTCTCTCACTCTTAATGTAATTACCTCCCATGGCCATCTCTCTATCTGCTTTTCTTTAATCTCACCACCAGAACATCACCCTCTGCTAAATACTGAATCCTAAACATATCTCTTTCTCTTTTCCTTTCCCTCGTTTCCATATCGTTAACATCCCTCTACTTCTTTTTCCCTTGCTCTTCACCTCTCCCTTCAACTAACCACGTGATGCATTTGACCTTATTATACATCTTTCTCTACTTCCCACTTCTTTCCTCTTTACTCACACTCCACCTCTCTCACTTTTACTCCACCTCTCTAACTAAAGTATAACATGTGAATGAACAAGCAAATTATTATATAGATTTTACTAATAATTCTAAGAAAGTTAAAAGAAAAGGGTAAATGTGTATGGAATAAGATTGAACTCAAGACATTGCAGTTAAAATCTAGAGATAGCACATCACCTAGTGTGGTGTTTTAATGTCTGTCATCATCATTCTTGAATCAGAAAAAAATCAGAACTCATTAATATCAAACTGCTAATACTACAATGTCAATTAAATAAGAAAGGTTCAAATGAAATAATTTGAAAATAAAACTTTATTAAATAATTATATTCTATTTTGAAATTAAAATAATAATAAATCAAAGAGAAATATATGACAAGTTGTTGTATTTTATGCATTTTATATTTAAGCTTTTATGCTCAATAGCAACAAAAAACACTTGATGAATAGAAGTACTTACACAATCAATTTCTTTAAGGATGCTTGAGAGAGCTTCTAAATAACCACGTAAGCTGTACAGTTGGTCATGTAAGTTTTCAGACTCCCTATATTTGAACAAATGTGACAAAACAGAATTTACATTGATATACAGACACAGACATGCACGTTTTAAACTGCAAAAGAGTACTCAATACATGTGGTAGAGTTTAATTTTTAATGCAAAATCAAGGAATCACTCTGTAGCTATTTGAAGTGATGATGATCTTTAGCTTCTATGATAATCCTGTTTTTTTTTCTATATCTTGGACTTCACTAACCAATGTAAACTTACTTTTTTTAAGAGGACAAAATGTGATTTGAGGGAAATATGGCTGCTATTTCTGGTTGGCTGAGTGACAGTGTAGACACTCCCTTGTAGGTAACTGATAAGAATGTTAATATTGATTATAGTCATTATTATAAAACCAGTGCTGCCTTGACTGGCTTCCGTGCCGGTGGCACATAAAAAGCACCAACTGATCGTGGACATTGCCAGCCTACCCTGGCACCTGTGCCGGTGGCACGTAAAAAGCACCATCCGTATGTGGCTGATGCCAGCACCGCTTTGACTGGCTTCCATGTCGGTGGCACATAAAAAGCACCAACCGATTGTGGCTGTTGCCACCCTCGCCTGGCACGTAAAAAGCACCCACTACACTCATGGAGTGGTTGGCGTTAGGAAGGGCATCCAGCTGTAGAAACACTGCCAGATTAGACTGGAGCCTGGTGTAGCCTTCTGGCTTCCCAGACCCCGGTCGAACCGTCCAACCCATGCTAGCATGGAAAAGGGACGTCAAACGATGATGATGATGATGATTTATATGCAACTGTAGGTCTATTTGTTAATCCAAAAACAGAACCATTCAAAGAATGGTACTATGGTAGTATGTAAATACACTCAATAACACAATGATACTCTTTCAGTGTTTTTAACCCTTTTGATCTCAATCCCCTTAATACTCACCTGGATCTATGACACAAATTTCCTATTTTAAAGCAACCAAGATTAAAAACCTTCTATCAAAATTCCATACTCTTACTCTTTACTCTTTTACTTGTTTCAGTCATTTGACTGTGGCCATGCTGGAGCACCGCTTTAAGTCGAGCAAATCGACCCCAGGACTTATTCTTTGTAAGCCTAGTACTTATTCTATCGGTCTCTTTTGCCGAACCACTAAGATACAGGGACGTAAACACACACACACCGTCATCGGTTGTCAAGCGATGTTGGGGGGGACGAACTTAGACACACACACACACATATATATATGCATACACCCACACACACACATATATATACATATATATATATATACATATATATATATATATATATATATATATGCATATATTGGTAAAAACGGTAAGATAACAAAAGAAAGAGACCTCAATATTATGTAAATAGAGGAAACCGAAGAGATGGTGTTGGGGATTTCCACCTTGGCATCCGAAACTCAGAGTTTTATCTTGGCTATTGAATAATTGTCACATATTATTTTACAGATATATATATATATATATATATATATATATATATATATATATACGTCTACCAAATCCACTCACAAGGCTTTGGTTGGCCTGAGGCTATAGTAGAAGATACTTGCCCAAGGTGCCACACAATGGGTCTGAACCCGGAACCATGTGATTCGTAAGCAAGCTACTTACCACACAGCCACTCCTACGCCTTGATATTCCAAACATCAATTTGATAATGAGCAAAGTAGCTGGTTAGAAAATCTCTATAAGAGAAGTAATTTGTGTAGCCACTTCAACATGGCTGTTCTGTATGAACCAACGTTAATACCAATTGTTAACCCCAAGAGGATGCCTTCTCTAGCTGGTTTGCAAGTGTATCAATAATCAGCTAGAGAAGGTGTCCCCTTTGGGTTAAAACATGGTAGTAAAGTTGGTTTGAACAGAACAGTCCTGTTGAAGTGGCAACAACAATTTAATAATGGTTTCAAATTTTTGCACAAGGCCAGCAGTTTTCCTCATTATTTACAAAATTAATTGAAACAAAGGCAATGTATTTTAACAGGAATATGTTAACAAAAGTGGCAACAACAATTTAATAATGGTTTCAAATTTTTGCACAAGGCCAGCAGTTTTTCTCATTATTTACAAAATTAATTGAAACAAAGGCAATGTATTTTAACAGGAATATGTTAACAAAAGGTGGAGGCGCATGGCATAGTGGTTAGGGTGTCAGCATCATGATTGTAAGATTGTGGTTTCGATTCCTGGACTGGGCGACACATTGTTTTCTTGAGCAAAACACTTCATTTCCCATTGCTCAAGTCCACTCAGCTGGCAAAAATGAGTAACGCTGTGATAGACTGGCGTCCCGTCCAGTTGGGGAACACATACGCCATAGAAACCAGGAAACCGGGCCCATGAGCCTGGCTAAGCTTTAAAAAGGGCGCATTTATTTTCTCCAATGGACTGGCATCCTGTCCAGCTGGGGAACACATACGCCATAGAAACCAGGAAACCGGGCCCATGAGCCTGGCTAGGCTTTAAAAAGGGTGCATTTATTTTCTCCAATGGACTGGTGTCCCATCCAGCTGGGGAACACATACGCCATAGAAACCGGGAAACCTGGCCCATGAGATTGGCTAGGCTTTAAAAGGGCGCATTTATTTATGTTAACAAAAGAGCTAATTAATAGTCATTTATTTTTTCCATACTAGCATGAATAAAATAGTTTCTCTCTTTTTGATACATGTATATTGTTAGAGCTACTATTCATATATATATATATTCATTTTTTTGTAGCAAGATGCTCTTTATGCTCATAGTGAGCCAACATTGGTGGAGGAATGTATCCCTCAAGAGTAGAACATAACAACCTGTTGTAGTAAGATTTGAAATCTTGACCATGTGGTCAGTATTTCAGTAACTTAACTACTTAAGCTCTTTGCTAAAATCACTAGCATTCAAAATTGGTGTTGGTTGTCTGCAATATTCCATGGAAATACAACTGTCATTCAGCTGTGTGTGTTCAAAGAATTATGGAAAATATCTTATTTGGAAATAGGTGATGGCAAGTAATAGAAAGGGCATCTGGGCACAGAAAATCTGCCTCGGTGAATTCCATCTGACCTATGCAAGCATAGAAAAGTGTCCGCAAAAACAGGAAATGAGTGAGAAAAAATTTTTTAAAAAAAATTTACTTTTATAGATGTTCCATATTATATAATGAGTTTAATATTTGGTGACAAAAAAAAAACAAGATAGTTACTGAATAAGTATACTAATGACTGTAAAAACAATAAGTAATAATCATCATCGTTTAACGTCCGCTTTCCATGCTAGCATGGGTTGGATGGTTCGACCAGGGCCTGGGAAGCCAGGAGGCTGCACCAGGACCAGTCTGATCTAGCAGTGTTTCTACAGCTGGATGCTCTTCCTAATGCCAACTACTTCGTGAGTGTAGTGGGTGCTTTTTACGTGCCACCAGCACAGGTGCCAGGCAAGGCTGGTAAACGGCCACAATCGGTTGGTGCTTTTTACATGCCACCGCCAGTCGAGGTGGTGCTGGCAGCGGCCAATCTTCTTAATTATATACTTGAGATAGCAACAAAATGAGCTAATGTCACAGCCACTAATATCCTCATCAACATTTCACATTTATGTTCTATGCTGGTACAGGTTGGATGATTTGGCAAGATCCTATGGGCCCAAAGACTACATTGAGTCCCAGTGTCTTCTTTGACAAGGATTCCACAGCTGGATGTCCTTAATGTCAACAACTTTAAAGTGTGTACTGGGAGTCTTTTTCGTGCTACCGGCACTAGTGAGGCTATCATGCATTTTGAAAGACTATGGAACCTCAAAGGGCAACTTTATGCTGAAAGATGGGGAGCCAAAAATTGGTAAAAGTATGAGAGACGGGGCAAGAGTAGAAGTGAAGGTGGGAGTGACTGAGTGAAGCCCAAGAGCAATGAAAGGGTGAGGGTAGGAGATGACTCAGTGCTCAACAGCAGAATATTAATGAAGAAACAGTAGACAGAAGGACAATACACATTATGGAAAATGGAAAATTCAGAAAATATCAAATATCCTAATATGTAAGTGTGTACTGTAAATATATATAATATATCCAATGATGATGATCATCATCGTTTAGTGTCCGCTTTCCATGCTGGCATGGGTTGGACAGTTCAACTGGGGTCTGGGAAGCCAGAAGGTTGCACCAGGCCCAGTCTGATCTAGCAATGTTTATATGGCTGGATGCCCTTCCTAACGCCAACCACTTCATGAGTGTAGTGGGTGCTTTTTACGTGCCAGACGAGGCTGGCAAACGGCCACGATCGGATGGTGCTTTTTACGTGCCACTGGCATGGAGGCGAGGCGAGGCTGGCAACGGCCACGATCGGATGGTGCTTAAATGTTAATTCTAATTGATTGAGTATTGTATATTTTAGAACAATAATTTGGTATGTTTTTTTTTTTTAAACTTTTTTTCTTAAACAAAAATTACAAAAAGGCTTTTAGGATACAACTGAAGTAGATGAATCTAAATAAGAAAGAATAGATAAATTAACTTACTTTTCAAACAGATGTTTACTATGTTCTAACATCTCTCGAAACATAAAGTTGACATCATCTTGTGTGTGGAATTTCTTACAAGGCTGAAAAAGGAAAGATATAATAATAAAAAAAAGTGTACCTTTATAATTTAAAATGGTTTCAGCTGTAGGCACAAGGCCTGGAATTTTTGGGGAAGAGTAAGTCGATTACATTGACCCCAGTGTTTCACTGGTACTTAATTTATCAACCCCGAAAGGTTGAAAGGTAAAGCTGACCTCAGTGGAATTTGAACTCAGAATGTAGTTACGGGCAAAATACTTATTTCTTTACTACCACAAGGGGCTAAACACAGAGAGGACAATCAAGGACAGACAAATGGATTAAGTCGATTATATCGACCCCAGTGCGTAACTGGTACTTAATTTATCGACCCCAAAAAGATGAAAGGCAAAGTCGACCTCGGTGGAATTTGAACTCAGAACGTAACGGCAGACGAAATACCGTCAAGCATTTTGCCCGGTGTGCTAATGATTCTGCCAGCTTGCCATCTTCCTTTATACTTTAATATCGACAAAAGGATGTTTCTTTTACTTTCACTATTTGCTGTCACCAAACAAGTTAATTCATATATCACTGCTGACATTATATGTATGTCTGCATGTATACATATGTGTGCGTATATATATCATCATCATCATTTAATGTCTGTCTTCCATGCTGGCATGGGTTGGATGGTTTGACAGGAGCTGGAAAGCCAGAGAGATGCAACAGGCTCTTAGCGCACCACTAGCGTGGATGCCAGTCATTGAATTTGATTTCAATTTCGATTTCACTTGCCTCAACAGGTCTTCGCAAGCAGAGTTTAGTGTCCAATGAAGGAAAGGTACACATAAGTGAACTGGTTACACTCCTGGCATAGGCCACAAGGTTATGGTCTCACTTGCGCTTGCCAAGTTTTCTCAAGCACAGCATATTTCCAAAGGTCTCGGTCACTAGTCATTGCCTCGGTGAGGTCCAATGTTCGAAGGTCATACTTCACCACCTCATCCCAGGCCTTCCTGGGTCTACCTCTTTCACAGGTTCTCTCAACTCCTAGGGTGTAGCACTTTTTCACAAAGCTATCCTCATCCAATCTCGCCACATGACCATACCAGCACAGTCGTCTCTCTTGCACACCACATCTGATGCTTCTTAGGTCCAACTTTCCTCTCAAGGTACTAATACTCTGCCGACTATGCACACTGACATTACACATCCATTGGATCATACTGGCTTCATTCCTCGCAAACTTACACATGTCCTCAGCAGTCACGGCCCATGTTTCACTGCCATGTAGCATGGCTGTTCGTAAACATGCGTTGGACAATTTACCTTTTACTCTGAGCGAGAGGCCCTTTGTCACCAGCAGAGGTAAGAGCTCTCTGATCTTTGCCCAGGCTATTCTTATTCTAGCAGCTACGCACTCAGAGCATCCACCCCTGCTACTGACTTAGTCACCTAGATAATGGAAGCTTTCAACAACTTCTATTTTTACCCCTTGGCATGTGATGGAATCTGTTTGCTTCACATTTTCAGTGTTTATTGCCCATGCATCTGCCATAAAAGCTATCTTCCCAGTTAACCTTCCTATGATATTGCTGCACCTCTAATGTGTCCATAGCTTACACTAGGTACACCTTATGGAGTTTCTACCTATGCCTTTTCTACAGATTGAGCAGGGTCATCTACCTGAAGGGATTTGTGATTTGTCTGCCTTCCTGCTTATTGTATACAGAGTGGTCAGGATTACTACAGCTCACCAGAAAAAGAAATCAAAAGTGCATGAATGGTACATAGAATAATGCAGAGGAAGTGCACAGTGAATGAGTCATTTAAAAAAAGGTGGGAAGTAGGGCATTCAGTGTATCATCATCATCATCGTTTAACGTCTGTTTTCCATGCTAGCATGGGTTGGACGGTTCGACCGGGGTCTGGGAAGCCAGGAGGCTGCACCAGGCTCCAGTCTTATCTGGCAGTGTTTCTAAAGCTGGATGCCCTTCCTAACGCCAACCACTCTAAGAGTGTAATGGGTGCTTTTTACGTGCCACTGGCACAGGGGCCAGTGGAGGTTGGCAAACAGCCATGATCGGTTGGTGCTTTTACGTGTCACCGGCATGGAAGCCAGTCAGGCAGCGCTGGCATCTGTCACGTACTGTTTGCAAATCTCTAGAAGCATGGAAATTTAGAAAGATGTAGTGTCCTGACAGCTATCAACCGACACAAGTAGTTTAAATTGAAATTATTAGAAAGTTTCTCTGTAATGGGTGGATAATGATATTGGGATTATAAGTTATTATTTTTGATATTATTAATACTTACAATTTAAACTGGCTCACAGAATACTTATTTCAACATACAAAGATAAATATAAAGAATTGAAATGTAAAAAAAATACTTACACCAGCTAGTAAGCCAAAGCATTTAATGGCTACATCAATTTCCTTCTTTGTAGAATCTTTATTTTTTATAATGACATTTGACTTCTCGAGAAAGAACTGAAATAAATAAATAGAAATATGAGATGATTTGAGATTTAAAAAGGAGGCGCAAACAAGAAATTGTAATTTTTGCTTATTTCAACAGCATTATTAATGCAAGTGGTCATATATATGTGTGTGTGTATATATATATATAACATACAAAATGGGACAAGAACGCAAAACATCCAGACAGTTAGGTGATACAAAAAGGGACAACAAAACATCCAGATAGACGATACAAAGAAAACAAGGCCGGGTCATTTGGAGTTTTCTTTCCTCAGTTGAGTTCCAGATTATCTTTGCAGTTCTGACTGGTTATACTTGAGATTGCTTCAATCTGGCTAGCCCCAAGGAAATACTAAGCTAAGAGCATTAGATTCCTTGGAAGAAAGCAGCGAATGTATACGAAAATAAGGACGGAAAAAAAACAGAGAATGTTATACAAATACAAATAACAGGACATAACAACAGTTACATAGTGTGAGTACACTCGCTCATACAAACATCTGCAAAAGCATGAGCATATGTACATGTGAGGTTTAGTGTACTCATGATCACAAAGTAAGCTAGTTATCTACTTGGCGTTTCTAATTTCACCCATGTGCATTGTTTTTGATTTTGTTGACTACACAGTATAGTAGGGTCAGTTGGGCATCATCTGTGAGAAAAAGACCACCATGACACAATTCACTCAGCCAGAAATTTGGAAATGACATGCTGTGCTGCTTGGCATTCATGTTGGAAGGGCCAATATGAATAGATGGTAAACACACAAAACAATCGTTGGCTTGCTGTGTCCCCAAAACATGTACCGAGAGTGATAACATTCAAACATCCAGTCAACATCATGGTGTTTGGAGTGATCACTAGTGATGGTGGCATTATGTCTCCATTCATCTTCCAACATGGCCTCAGACTCAACATGAAGATCTACATCAAATGCCTGGAGGATGTAGTGCTAACCTGGGTCAAGAGGGGGCTGCTGGAAGATCCTGTCTGGCAACAAGGCTCTGCATCATGCCACACAAGCAGGAGAACCCTATCATGGCTGTCAAACAATTTCTGCAACCACATCATCTGTAACATCTAGCTACCTAATTCCCCAGACTGCAACCCGCTTCTGTGGAACATTTCATCTGTGAAAATTATAGCATACACAATATCAAAGATTGATCGTATGCTCCATTAGTGTGCCAGAGGATGAAGTGTGATAAGTGCGAGATACTGTCCAACCCATGACAACAAAGAAAAACAAACATAAGATGATGATGATAATAAAGCAACCAAACTTTGTCATTTTAAGCTGTCCTCTCAGTAGTTCTGTCATCAATTAAGAACTTAGATCAACATTACTAGCTCAGAAGATGAAAACTACCAATGGAGCTTCAATGTGGTTGCTTGATGTGCTAAAACAGCAGTTAAATTCCTCTCAAATTTCACTTTACCACTGTAAAAAAGGAATGATAATGGATAATAATGGTCCTGGAAATACTGTTAGAAAATACTGTCAGAAAACAGCACAGCTCCCATGACTTTCGGAAACATTTTTTCATGCTAAGAGTTGCTGAAGTATGGAACAAACTGCCAGCATCAGTTGTTAGTTGTCGGAGCACTGCATCCTTCAAAACTTCCATGCTTCCTGAGATTCGCCAACACTACACCTGATTTTCTCCCCTCATTCACTTTCCAGACATTTGTACATTACTGCATATGCTTTATACGCAATTTTGACAAGTTGTGGTGCACCTGAGCACTGTATACAATAATTTCATTATTATTATTATTATTTTTTAAAATAAGATGGGATGGTCAAAGTTAGGAATGCTAGTTGTTTATCCTCCACTTCAAGACTATTGTAAAAAGAAATCTGTCCATATGCATTGTACAGTCATCAATATTTCTTAACTCATAAGTTGTAGCAATACATCTCATGATTGATTTATTGTTGAACTAGCAGTATCGCCTGGCGTTGCTCGGGTTTGTTTTGACCCTTTAGAATTGGTAGTTTTGAAAAGTAAAAAAATTGCATTATGTAGTTTGTTATTCTCTTTAAGTGAACATTTTCATGGTTCAAATACACTGAAAAATGGTGACACAGCAGTTAAAAAATCGTAAAAAATAGGGATTTTCATAGAAAAAAAGGACCTTTTTGATGTAAATAATTTTTGGTGTTAACATGGTCCGATTTGAATTTTTTCTTCTATGGAAGGAAGAGCAAAGCCTTCTTCTATCATACTCTCAATTTTGGTCAACTTGCGCCACAGGGTCTTGGAGGAGAGCGTTAGTTGAAGGCTACCAAACCTGTCATACACAGACAACTTCAGCTTTATATATATAGATTAAAAAGTGAGAGTTAACAACAAAGAGCAACAAGTCAATATGGAATGAGAGTGAGTCAGACTTTGTGATATAGTAAAAAACTATAGGATGGAATGACTAAGTAGGTGTTTACCTCAAACATATTCTTTTGAAGAGCATCTTCATCTTCAACAATTGCTTGTGAAATCTGAAATATATAGAATGAAAAATAAATAAAATCAGGTGATCGCTGACAGAGCGGCTAACTGGCTTCCATGCCAGAGGCACATAAAAGGCACCATTTGAGTGTGATCGTTACCAGCGTCGCCTTACTGGCACTTGAGCCCCGTGCTAGTAGGGTGTTAAGAGCTCCATCCGAGCGTGATCGTTGCCAGAGTGGCTATGTGGCCTCTGTGCCGGGGGAACGTAAAAGGCACCATTCGAGCGTGATTGTTACCAGCATTGCCTTACTGGCACCTGTACTGGTGGCATGTGTAAAAGATTCGAGCGAGGTCATTGCCAGTACCACCTGACTGGCCCGTAAAAGCACTCATTACACTCTCAGAGTGGTTAGCGTTAGGAAGGGCATCCAGCTGTAGAAACTATGCCAGATCAAGATTGAAGCCTGGTGCAGCCATCTGGTTCGCCAGCCCTCAGTCAAATCATCCAACCCATGCTAGCATGGAAAGCAGACGTTAAATGATGATGATGATGATGATGATTTGAAAACTGAATAATGAACATTCTGTATTCAAAGTGATATTTTCCTAACAGGTTCTTGATGAAGTGAGTCTATAAGCATCATTTCTTTCCCAATTGAAACCAAAAGTTATTTCACTTAGAGATTTCTTTTCTCTTACCCACTAAAAACACTGTTTATTACCTGACAGACTATCATCATCTTTATTTAATGTCTGTTTTCTGAGCTGGCATGGGTTTGATGGTTTAACAGGAGCTAACAAACCAGAGGATTGCATCAAGCTCCAATGTCTGTTTTGGTATAGTTTTTACAGCTGGATATCCTTCCTAATGCCAACCACTTGACCAAGTGTACTGGGTGATTTTTATATGGTACTGGCACTAGAGAGGCTACCAAATAGCTTGCAAAACAAGAAACCTCAGCGGATGACATGCCAAACCTCTATCACTCACTATGAGTATTAATGGAATACTATCCTTGTGAATCTTAGGGTGATGATGATGATGATATTATTCTTGGTGATTTTAAGCAATGTGAATTCAACCTACTAACAGATTGTTGTAGATATTAGCTTTATATTTCAGGAATATGATAAGTTACTTAAAAAATCCCACATCCCTACATATATATATATATATATCATTGTCATCGTCGTTTAATGTCTGCTTTCCATACTGATAGGAGTTGGATGGTTTGACTGAGGGCTGGCAAGCCAGAAGACAGCACCAGGCTCCAATCCGATCTGGCCATGTTTCTACAGCTGGATTCCCTTCCTAATGCCAAACACTCCGAGAGTGTAGTGGATGCTTTTTACGTGCCACTGGCAAGGGAGCCAGTCAGGCGGCACTGGCAATGACCATGCTGGGATGGTGCTTTTTACATGCCACGGGTACGGGAACAAGTCAGGCAGCACTGGCAACGATCATGCTGGAATGGTGCTTTTTATGTGCAACTGGCATGAGTGCCAATCAGGCAGTACTGTCATTGGCCATGATAATGACTTCACTTGCCTCAACAGGTCTTTGCAAGAGCAGTTTATTGTCCAATGATTGAAGGGTACTCATAAATGGGCTGGTTATGCTGCACTGGAATAGGCCACAGTCACAGACTCACTTGGCTTGCTGGGTCTTCTCAAGCACAGCATATCTCAAAAGGTCTTGGTCACATGTCATCGCCTTGGTGAAACCTAACAGTTGAAGGTCATGCTTCATCACCTCATCCAAGGTCTTCCTGGATCTATTTCTTCTACAGGTTTCCTCTACTGCTAGGGTGTGACACTTTTTCACACAGCTGTCCTCATCCATACACACCACATGACCATACCAGCGCATTCATCTCTCTTGCACACCACATCTGATGCTTCTTCTGTCCAAATTTTCTCTCAAGGTGCTTACATTCTGTTGTGTATACACACTGTCATTACACATCCAGCAGAGTATATATATATATATATATATATATATTTAAAATAAGGGTGAGAATTAGATATTAATTTAATTAACATCGATTTCACACCAGTGGTCTAGCATAAAAAAAAAAACTGAAAGTTCAGTAAAACTGTATTATATATATATTAGAGGGAACCCTCTAATATATATATAAGGAATGAGCTGTCTTTGGCTGCTATTTCTAAATTTTCAGTATGTGGTGAAGCAACTTGTTGCTTAACCCTTAATTATATTTAATTATATAAAAAATTTTTTTGTAAAAGTTTCTACCGATAATGGTTCTCTTTCCATACCAAAACTACTTGGTAAAATTTGTTAATCATTAAATTAATAATTCTTTACCCTATATCTGTGTATATATATATATATATATATATATGTTTTTCTACATATTATATACATTATATTATTCTTGTAATTTACTTAATCTTTACTTTTTAATTGTTATTTTAATTTTAACTTTTCTATTATATGTAATTTTCTAGATGGTGTAATTTAATTATTCATTTTGAATTGATAAAAGGTGTTTTTTTTTAAATATTTTATATATATATATATTATAGTGTGTGGAATTTGATTTAGTATTTCTAAATTGAATTCTTTTTCCTTGTAAGTTTGGATTTTATTCCCTCAAATAATAATTATATATATATACACAATACAACAATACATTACACATCACATCACAACACACCACCCACAGCACACCGCCCACACACCCATCCCCACATCTTTACACCTACACATACATACACATATCACATCACAACACACCACCCACACACCCATCCCCACATCTCCACACCCACACATACATACATACACACGTCCAGACCACCAGCCCTCTTTCACACCCACATACATGCTCTCTTATACACACACGCACCTTTGTGTTGGGGACACCTTCGTTTTAGAAGTCACTTGACCCTGTTATCTCCCCTACTGTCCTTCTAGCGTCTGACCTCTGCCTGAAGTCAGAACGCCATGATAGATCGTTAGCTCCTACACACATATTTTTTCTCTCCTTGTTTTTTTCTGTGTATCTTTCTGTCGAAGAGCGTAGGCTCTAAACATAAAAGACTTGTTCTATTTCTATTCCTGAGCGCCATACTAATACATTTGTTTGTTTGTACTCCACCTGCCTTCGTCTTTTGTTTATTTTCGTAAACCTTCCTGTTATATATATATATATATATATATATAGTTAGAACTTACTTGATATATAAAAGCTTCCATTGCCCATTGTCCATGATTTGCTAATTCTCTGTTTTTGTGATGGAACCATTTCAGGAAGACATCATACATGTCCTATTAAATGACAAGTTAAAATAGATAGATAAAGACAAAACATGTCAAGCATAAACTCACTAAGAAAAATTAACAATCAAATTTATATTAATGAATTAATTTTAACAGCTTTTATTAAAATTTGAGGATCCTGTATGGCAGCGAGTTCAAATTTTTACATCGACCAGTTAAGCAAAGACCAAGCAGTCAACAGGTTCCACTCATACTTCATAAATTAGTGGCAATGATAAGGAAGGATATTATTCCAGAGATATACAGATATCCATATCTAAATAAAGCCTCTCACTCATGACAGATAAAAAGGTAAAAAAAAAAAAGATGAATTGGTTTGTAGTGATCCTGTACAACGGCGCGCGCGCGCACCGCCCCCTTTCTGTTTCGCGCATGCGGAGGGACCGGAAGAGGGAATTTGCTGACGTGGTGTTTGGCTTGTTGGGCCAAGGGAGCGTGAACCTTAAAAGGGTCTGGGAGATACAGCAGCAGCAGGCAGTGACTTGAGACACGACGACTGAAGGCAACAGACGTGTAATTCTTTCTCTCTCCGGACTTGATTATAGCAGCAGCCTTTACCAAAACTTTTACCAGCATTTGTTGCCGACCACATCATCTTCTCCCTAATCGGACGCCATCTTGACCAGTGTCGTTTGCATTTGAATACTGTAAATTCTACAGCGATAAAGTTCAGCTCTGACACATACATACCAAAGGGATACCAGATACACCACTTATTTGTTACTGTCATAAGAGAATAAAGTAGATATATATTTTTTACGTTTGCGTCTTGTTGTTTCTGACTGGTAGAATCTGGATTATTAAAAAGCAACGGATAGTGATTGCTTCTTGCACCCAAACAGTGCAGAGAGGACGTTCACTAACGTTTCAGGTTAAAGTAAAATGGCAAGTTTTAGAGTTTACTGACGCTACAAAACATCATCATCATCATCTTTTAAAGTCCCCATTCCATGCTAGCATGGGTTGGACGATTTGACTGAGGTCTGGCGAACCAGATGGCTGCACCAGCTACCAATCTGATCTGGCAGAGTTTCTACAGTTGGATGCCCTTCCTAATGCCAACCACTCTGAGAGTGTCGTGGGTGCTTTTATGTGCCACCAGCACGAGGGCCAGTCAGGCGGTACTGGCAATGGCCATGCTCAAATGGTGCTTTTTATGTGCCACCTGCACAGGAGCCAGTCCAGTGGCACTGGCAATGCCCTCGCTCAAATGTTTTTTCACATGCCACCAGCACAAGTACCAGTAAGGCGACGCGGGTAATGATCAATATAGAGAATTTCAGGAATGAAAATAGAAGCAGTGGTCGTGTGATAATCATTATCGTCCACATGTACATGCTTTGTGTGTTTGCTGGTAGGCAGTGATTTGGTGTACTGGGTGTTAAAAATGCTTCAAAATCTTATACCCTCTGCCACATTCCTTAATTACTTCTTCATGTTAATCCTTAAAATATTTCTAGTCTGAAACCCTAGTTTCCCACCTTTATAGATTTCTTATATAGGGACAAAACAAAACAATTTCTAGGGCTTGGGGAACACAGTCAATTATTTCAGTCTTATTATACTACAAATATTATTATATACCACAGATATTATTATTATAGTGTATTTAACATATCATTATATCTTAAATACACTATAACTGAAAGAAAATGGAAAAGCAATAGCTAGAACATTTTTTATTATGAGTGGTTGGCATCCAGCTGTAGATCATCATCATTTAGTGTCCGCTCTCCATGCTAGCATGGGTTGGACGGTTCAACTGGGGTCTGGGAAACCAGAAGGCTGCACTAGGCCCAGTCTGATCTGGCAGTGTTTCTACGGCTGGATGCCCTTCCTAACGCCAACCACTCCGTGAGTGTAGTGGGTGCTTTTCACGTGCCACCCGCACAGGTGCCAGACGGGGCTGGCAAACGGCCACGGACGGATGGTGCATTTTATGTGTCACCGGCACGGGGGCCAGGCGAGGCTGGCAAACGGCCACGGACGGATGGTGCTTTTTACGTGTCACCGGCACGGGGGCCAGGCAAGGCTGGCAACGGCCACGAACGGATGGTGCTTTTTACGTGCCATGCTAAATCAGACTGGAGTCTGGTGCAGCCTTCCAGTGTCCTGGACAAACCATCCAACCCATGCCAGCATGGACAATGGATGTTAAATGATGATGATGATGATGATGATGATGATGAATAAGATTTGGTTCTCCTGATCGCCGAGTTGATCAGTTGCGTTTCTCTCTTCTACTTTTAACATGGTTTGCTTTTTTCTTTCCGTCTCCAGTCTTTTAGGACATTTCCCTTGCATTACCCACATATTTGTCTCATCTTATAGCTGCAAGGTCTTATTTGTTTGTGCAATGTATATTTATCTTATTTTGTTTGTAAATTCACATTCTGTCATGTTTGTTTTTGTCACTGTCATCTGATCACCATTCTCAGCAGCTTCTCACCACTGACACCACCAAATATGAACAATATTAGTTAAAGGCATGAAATTGCAAGGATCTTTTGAACAATAACAGATGAGGAATTAGCAACATCTTGTCCTGTGTGTGAATATTCTGTTTGTTCCTTTGTTTTGTTTAAATTTTGAAACAATATATATATAATATATATATATATATATATATATATATATATATATATATAATAATAAGAGTAAATAATTTCTTTGATGGTTTTTCAGACAACCAACAATTATTTACCGGTAGATTTCGGTATGTAAATATGACCATTAGCGGCGGGAACTTCTGTGAAGTTCAGTATATATTGTATATAAGTAGAAGGGCAGGCAACAGGTTGCTTTGCCGCATACCGAAAGAATTAGAAATAGCAGTCAGAGACTGTTTATTTCTATTTTCTACAAGTGGGGCTCCACATACGACATAACCCTGCAATTCACATACGAAAAATATGCAAAATATTGTAGAAAATAGAAATAAACAGTCTCTGACTGCTATTTCTAATTCTTTCGGTATGTGGCAAAGCAACCTGTTGCCTGCCCTTCTACTTATATATATATATATATATATACGATTTCAGGAGGACGATTGGGATCACGTGGATGAGAAAGGCGCAATCCAGAGAGGAGTGGACAGCGTGCTGTGACCAGCGGTGTCAAATGGACGCCTGACAGACTGGTCGGTCAAAGTGATCAAGTGATATATATATATATATATATATATATATATATATATATATATATGTATATATATATATGTATGTATATATATTTTTGGGGTCATCCCATAAATAATGTTTCTTTTCAATTGCATGAACTAAAAGTTGGAGGGGAACAGGATAAACTACCTGCATCAGCTTGCCATAAAAGCAGGTTGTAATTTTACCTTGTCCTTATTCTTAGAGCAAGTTTTGAAGAGTGCAGTTCAATTTTAACAGCTGTTTTTTCAAGGCGATAATAGAAGTGACAAAGGAGCATATTTGCCATATTTTGCTTAATGAGTTCAATAAAGGCAACAACGCAATGGAAAGTGTGAGGAATATTAATGCAGTGTATGAAGATCAGACAATAAGTGTAAGACAGTATCAACGGCGGTTCCAGAAATTCTGACCTGGAAACTACAGCCTAGAAGACAAGCCTTGTCCAGGAAGATCTGTAGAGCTGGACAAGGTTGTTCTGCAAACCTTGGTGGAACAAAATCCCATTCTAACTGTTGAGGAACTAGCAGAGAAGCTTGGATTTAGTCATTCAACCATTCATTGGCACCTGCGTACCATCAGAAAAGTCAGTAAATTGAGTCAATGGGTTCCTCATAAACTTTCTGAGTCTAATCAAGCACAGAGAGTGAATATGTGCTTTTCTTTGCTATCATGTCTCACAAATGAACCATTTTTGGACTGAATAGTAACTGGTGGCAAGAAATGGGTTCTCTATAAAAATGTCAAGCATTAAAGACAGTAGGTAGGGAAAGGAAACAGCACCCCAGGTTAAAGAAGGTCTTCACCCACATAAGGTGTTGTTATCTGTTTGGTGGGATATGAAAGGTTTAGCCCACTGTGAAATTTTAAACCCAACCCAAATAATAACAAAGTAGATCTATTGTGAGCAGCTTGAGTGGCTTAAGTCAGCACTAGAAAAAATATGACCATCTTTGGTTTCAAGATGAAAGGTGTTCTTTCATCAGGATAATGCTCGGCCACATACAGTGAGGTTGACATTCCAAAGGCTGGAGCAGTTTGAATGGTAAACAATGCACCACCCACTATATTCACCAGACATTGCCCCATCTGATTATCATTTATTCCACAATCTTCAAAATCACTTTGATGGAAAAAAGATGAATTCTGTAGATGAGGTCAGAACAGCACTGGAGGAGTATTCTTCGTCAAGGACGAATGAATTTTGGAAGAGGGGCTTTGCAAGTCTACCAGATAGATGGGAGAGCATTGTAGGAAATGAAGGAGAGTATAATTAAGATTAAAAAAGAATTTTGTTTATCTTAATTTTGAAAAATAAAAGAAGTATAAAAAAAAACCATTATTTATGGGATGACCGAATATGTCATCTTTTACTTGTGCCAGTCGTTGGACTATAACCATGCTGGGGTACCACCTGGAAGGGTTTCAGTCAAATTAATTGATCCCAATACTTATGTTTTTAAAACATTTTCTTAAGGAAGTAAATAAGCCAATACCTGTTGTCAAGCAGTGACAGGTGACAAGCACAAACACACATACATGTGATGGGTTCCTTTCAGTTTCTGTCTATCAAATCCACTCACAAAGCTTTGGTTGGCCCAGCGCCATTGTAGAAGACACTTGCCCAAAGTGTCGTGCAGCAAGAATGAACCTGGAACCATGTGCCTGGGAAGCAAACTTGTTACTGTACAGCCTCATACATATATGTATAAATATGTGTGCTACTGTCTCCTCGTCTTGAGTTCATGTAATAGTTGTAGATGAATATCACTATTACATAAATAGTGTCCTTCATTTCTAGACTTCCATGAAGACGTGTCTGGTCATGGGGAATGTTACCTTACTTGGAAACAGAAGGGTATCTGGACGTAGAAATTTTGCCTCAACAAATTCTGTCCAACCCATGGAAAAAAATGGATGTTAAAAGCAATGATATACTCTTTTACTCTTTACTTGTTTCAGTCATTTGACTGCGGCCATGATGGAGCACCGCCTTTTAGTCGAGCAAATTGACCCCGGGAGTTATTCTTTGTAAGCCCAGTACTTATTCTATCGGTCTCTTTTGCCGAACCGCTAAGTGACGGGGACATAAACACACCAGCATCGGTTGTCAAGCAATGCTAGGGGGACAAACACAGACACACAAACACATACATAGATATATATATACATATATACAACAGGCTTCTTTCAGTTTCTGTCTACCAAATCCACTCACAAGGCTTTGGTCGGCCCGGGGCTATAGCAGAAGACACTTGCCAAAGATGCCACGCAGTGGGACTGAACCCGGAACCATGTGGTTGGTTAGCAAGCTACTTACCACACAGCCCCTCCTGCGCCTATATATGTATACCAGTGTGCATATGTGTGTTTGTGTGAGTGAGTTTTTATTTCCCCCATCTGCACATGTGTTCACTGGTTGTAAACAATGGCATCACAAACAAACGGTGTCATTTGCTTGCAGTCCACCATGAGAGAATGTCTGGATTTTTTGACATGATGCATGGCAGGTTGTGTAACAGATTCATTCAACCAGTGTCGTTCATTACCTGTTCTCTATGTAACCATGTTGGGGGATGTTTGTTGTTCTATAGATTGAGAGGGTACTACTACACTTGAAAACAGCTAAGTGTTGACATCAGAGAGAGCACCTGCCATAGAGAAACTCTGCCCTAACTTATTCATATTTGACCTACATGAGCATGAAAAAGTAGACATTGAAATGTTGATGATGAGTCTACATGGCCGATGTTTTGTTTAACAACAACAGTATTTTCTGACAATAATAGATAAACTTACCTCATAACAGTCTTGCAGGAATTTAATAAAAAATGCAGAATGGTTTTCAAATAATATTAAACTTGCTTTTGGCATTTCATAACGGGAAAGATCAAGATCGGGTTTGGCAGCACTGCGTGCAGCTTGAAAAAGCTCATAATATTTTTTAACACCCTCTATAAAGAAAACAAAGTTAAAGGTTTAAGAATTATTTAATTATTATTTAGATTTGTTATAAAAGAAGTTATGTAAAATAAATGATTTCTAACATTAACATATGGCTAAACATTTTAGCAGAGAGAACAATCCATAATCAACCAAGACATATCCTAAAACCAAAGTTCCATGTAAAAAGCAATAGGGCTGATGTCACATAAAACGTACTGGGGATTGTGTCACATAAAAAAAAACTGGTGATGGCGACATGTAGAAAGCTCCCAGTACACATAGTAATGTGGTTGGTGTTAGGAAGGGCATCCAGTTGTAGAAATCAAGCCAAAACAGACTACGGAACCTGGTGCAGCCCCTGGCCTTGCCAGCTCCTGTCAAGTTGTCCAACCCATATCAACATGGAAAATGGATGTTAAATGATAATCACGACAATGATGAACGAAGGATGAAAGGTAAAACTGATCTCAGTTGAATTTGAATGTAGTACAGGTGTGTCATCAAAGAAAGTAAGATATTTACTGTAAATTGAAATAGTTTTTACATGATATCTACAATTTTCAATGACATGCTTAGAAAAAGATAGCATACAAGAAATAGCAGCCAAGTGACATAGTAGTGGCAGATTAGAAGGCTTTGCTTCCATTTTGATAACATTATTTGGCATTAACAATTTCATTATGCATATTTAACTATCAGTTAAAAGTAAATTTTCTTATTTCTTTACTACCCACAAGGAGCTAAACACAGAGGGGACAAACAAGGACAGACAAAGGGATCAAGTCGATTACATCGACCCCAGTGTGTAACTGGTACTTAATTTATCGACCCAGAAAGGATGAAAGGCAAAGTCGACCTCGGCGGAATTTGAACTCAGAACGTAACGGCAGACAAAATACGGCTATGCATTTCGTTCGGCGTGCTAACGTTTCTGCCAGCTTTCTATGCCATATACAATAGGGCTACATAAGAAAATGGTGACTCAGAGTCATAAAATGTACATGGCATGAATTTCTTTCATATATTTAGTGTGTTGGGAATTTTTTTCTTTATATTATAACCTGTTTGATAATGTTCAAGTTGAATGAATTGTTGCCATGTTAACCCCCTAATAATGTTTGGTTATTACTGAGTATTTGGAAGCTTTTAATACTCAATGAAATTATTGGTTTCAAATTTTGGCACAAGACAAGCAATTTAGAGGGAGAGGTTCAATCAATTACATTCTTTTACATGTTTCAGCCATTTGACTGTGGCCATGCTGGAGCACTGCCTTTAGTCGAGCAAATCGACCCCAGGACTTATTCTTTTTAAGCCTAGTACTTATTCTATCGGTCTCTTTTGCCGAACCGCTAAGTTACGGGGCCGTAAACACACCAGCATCGATTGTCAAGTGATGATGGGGGAACAAACACAGACACACAAACACGCACATACATACATATATATATATATATATATACACATATATGACGGGCTTCTTTCAGTTTCCATCTACCAAATCCACTCACAAGGCTTTGGCCGGCCCGAGGCTATATGGTAGAAGACACTTGTCCAAGGTGCCACGCAGTGTGACTGAACCCAGAACAATGTGGTTCGTAAGCAAGCTACTTACCACACAGCCAAGCCTACATGGAGCCCAGTGCTCAACTGGTACTTATTTTATCAATCCTGAAAGGATGAAAGATAAAGTCAATCGCAGCAGAATTTGAATTCAGAACATGAAGATGGCTGAAATGCTGCTAAGCATTTTATCTGAGATGCTAACGATTCCGCCAGCTCATTGCCCTTTCAATGAAATTATTATAGTCAATTATGGATCTTGATTGTTGAACTTACCTTCAAGATCATATGGTGTATGCTTCGATAAGAGTTTGTTGCAACCTTCAAGACAAGCAGCAATGATTAGGAATTCAGGTTTCTTGAGACTTCTAAACTGAAATAGAAATTCACATACCTAAGTTACCTAATTACATTTTCTTGGATACAAATTAAACAAAGATCTTTTCAAATATTTAATAATGGTTTCATATTTTGGCACAAGGCCAGCAATTTCGGGGCAGTGGGTTAGTTAATAACACTGATCCCAGTGCTCACCACATGACCATACCAGCGCAGTCGTCTCTCTTACACACCACATCTGATGCTTCTTAGGTCCAACTTTTCTCTCAAGGTACTTACACTCTGTCGAGTATGCACACTGACATTACACATCCATCGGATCATACTGGTTTCATTCCTTGCAAGCTTATGCATGTCCTCAGCAGTCACAGCCCATGTTTCACTGCCATGTAGCATGGCTGTTTGTACACATGCATCATACAATCTACCTTTTACTCTGAGCAAAAAGCCCGTTGTCACCAGCAGAGGTAAAAGCTCTCTGAACTTTGCCCAGGCTATTCTTATTCTAGCAGCTACACTTTCTGCGCACCCTCCCCCGCTACTGACTTGGTCACCTAGGTAATGGAAGCTATCAACTACTTCTAGTTTTTCTCCCTGGAAAGTGGCGGAATTTGTTCTCTGTGTATTTTCAGTGTTTATTGCTCCCGAGCATCTGCCACATACAAAAACTATCTTCCCACCTCTTATGTGTCCATAGCTTACACTGGGTACATCTTATAGAGTTTCTACCTACACCTCTACTACAGATCGAGCAGGGCCATCTACCTGAAGGGATTTGTGGTTTGCCTGCCTTCCTACTTATTAGGACTTTGGTTTTAGCTAGGTTGACTCTAAGGCCCTTCGATTCTAATCCTTGTTTCCACACTTGAAACTTCTCCTCTAGTTCTGATAGTGACTCAGCAATTAGAGCAAGGTCATTAACCTCTCTGCAATCTCTCACACAGTTATATGACAATCAGATTCAATTATGGCTTTGATTCGATCATCATCAACTTCAGTAGGTCGACCAGAACATTGGTCATCTTTGAGTGAAAAATCTCCAGAATGGAATTTTTTAAAACCATTTCTGGCATATGTATTTTGTTAAGCAATCAACACGCATATCTCTTTGTAAGCCTCAGCAGCTTTCTTGCCTTTATGAAAATAAAAAAGCAAAATATGGTGAAAATGTTCGTTTTTGCACTGCATTTTAAAATTGACACTGAACTTACAGCTGTAAGCAAAATTACGCGATTTGTTCTATAGTATGTCAAAAGTAACAGTTATCAAATGTCAAAACGAAAAAATCATAACATTGATGAAAGTCATTCTAAAATATCATAACACTATCTATTTGCAAAAAACGAAATTACTTTCTTACCAACTCAGTGTATATGCATATAATTCCAAATGTTCATAATCATCATCATCATCGTTTAACATCCGTTTTCCATACTAGCATGGGTTGGACGATTTGACTGAGGGCTGGCGAACCAGATGGCTGCACCAGGCTTCAATCTTGATCTGACAGAGTTTCTACAGCTGGATGCCCTTCCTAACGCCAACTACTCTGAGAGTGTAGTATGTGCTTTTACGTGCCAGTCAGGCGGTACTGGCAACGACCTCGCTCAAATCTTTTACACATGCCACCGGCACAGGTACCAGTAAGGCGATGCTGGTAACGATCACGCTTGAAATGTGCCTTTTATGTGCCACCGGCATGGAAGCCAGTTAGCCGCTCTGGCAACGATCATGCTCGGATGGTGCTCTTTGCACTCCGCTAGCACGGACGCCAGTCATTGAATTTGATTTTCATTTTGATTTTGATTTCGCAAGCAGAGTTTTAGTGTCCAAAGAAGGAAAAGGTATGCATAAGTGGGCTGGTTACGCCCCTGGCATAGGCCATGAGATTATGGTCTCATTTAGCTTGGCAGGTCTTCTCATGCACAGCATATTTCCAAAAGTCTTGGTCACCAGTATACAAAAATTATGATAATATACACAAAGATATGATCTGCAGAAAAACAAAATGTGTTTTTCTTAAATATAATTCTGAAAAGACAGCAACTAATTTACAAAACACAGTGGTGAAATGATATGTAAAATGCTTAAAACTCAAGTGTTTTGCTTTATGAGACATATGCCAATCATTATATGTGCAAAAGAAGAAAATTAAGGAAAGAAATGAGAAAGGGAAACAGAAGAGGAGAGAGGTAGAAGGTAAGAGAAACAACATCAGAAACTTACCTCTGCAACCATTGCACTTAAATATATATCAAATAGCTTTTTTGCATAATCACTCATAAATTCTGGGTAATGATGTGCAAGGGTACCAAAAAGCAGGTAGATTTTGGCTCTCACTGCAAGAAAAGAATAACTTTTTTTGTTGTATTTCTGGACAGTCAATATGCCAATAATAATAATAAACAAAAGCACTGGTTCAGTTTCATTATATAATAAACAATAATTGGCACTCTGTTGGTTTTGATGATAAGGGCTCTAGTTGATCTGATCAATAGAACAGCCTGCTTATGAAATTAATGCACAAGGCTGTGTGGTAAGTAGCTTGCTTACCAACAACATAGTTCTGGGTTCAGTCCCACAGCGTGGCACCTTGGGCAAGTATCTTCTACTATAGCCTTGGGCAGACCAAATCCTTGTGAGTGGATTTGGTAGACGGAAACTGAAAGAAGCCTGTCGTATATATATATATATATATATATATATATGTTTGTGTGTTGGTGTTTGTACCCCCACCATCGGTTGACAATTGATGTTTGTGTGTTTACATCCCCAGTAAATGTAGAATAAAATTTTAAAAAAAGAAACAAGATTAACTGGTTAAAGTAAAATGGCTAGTTTTAGAGTTTACTGACGCTACAAAACATCATCATCATCATCGTTTTAAAGTCCGCTTTCCATGGGTTGGACAATTTGACTGAGGTCTGGTGAACCAGATGGCTGCACCAGACTCCAATCTGATCTGGTAGAGTTTCTACAGCTGGATGACCTTCCTAATGCCAATCACTCCGAGAGTGTAGTGGGTGCTTTTAAGTGCCACCAGCACGAGGGCCAGTCAGGCAGTACTGGCAACAGCCACGCTCAAATGGTGCTTTTTGTGTGCCACCTGCACAGGAGCCAGTCCAGCGGCACTGGCAAAAGAGACCGATGGAATAAGTATTAGGCTTACAAAGAATAAGTTCTGGGTTGATTTGTTTGACTAAAGGCAGTGCTCCAGCATGGTTGCAGTCGAATGACTAAAACAAATAAAAGAATAGAAGAAAAAGTGCCTAAGCACTCCACGGACACTCATACCCTTAACATAGTTTCCAGGGAGATTCAGCGTGACACAGAATGTGACAAGGCTAGAGTTTTGAATTACAGGTGATACTCATATTTACCAGCTGAGTGGATTGGAAAAATGTGAAATAAAATGTATTGCTCAAGGAGAAAACACACTGCCAGGAAGTGAACTCATCACGTTACAATTGTGAATCACACACCCTAACCACTAAGCTATGTACTTTCACGCTATATAACAAATCAACTGTTTGATTTATTATTCCGTTAATCCCTCAATTAGGCATCTTGGCCAACTAGGGACAGATCTTTTTCACAGGAGCAATTTTCTCTATGAAACATTCGAAGCTCCCTTTGAAATCAAATATCTCTTTAAAATATGCTCAGAGCCCCCAAATTCAGAAACAACATACATAAAAACTGGATGGCCATGGCAACAGGAAATATCAAGCTAACAGTGGATCCTATACTAACATATCAGATATATCATCATCATCATTGTTTATCGTCTGAACAGGAGTTGGCCAGACTTTAAATTGTCTATTGTGGCATAGTTTCTCAGGTGGATGCCCTTCCTAACGCCAACCACTTTATATTGTGCTAGGTGCATTTTACACCACTGGCACTGGTGCATTTACACAGGCACGAGAGCATTTTGTGTGGCACTGACACCTGTAAAGGACAAGCCTGTATGTAATGATGACAGTGATTTTATTTGGCCTGATGTGTCTTCTCAAGTACAGCAAATTGCCACTGCTCCTGGTTCCTTGTTTCTTCAGTGAGGTCCAGCATCTGAAGATCCTTTCTCACCACTTCATTCCATGTTTTCCTGGGTTGACCCCCTTCCACAGGTTCCCAGGACACATGGGTTACTTAAATGCTGACTGTGATGGGTTAAATCAAGATGATTGCCCCTGTTGTCTCCACAGTAATTCAGGATTATCAGGCTTCAATATTGTATGTAACATATATCATCATCATCATCATCGTTTAACGTCCGTTTTCCATGCTAGCATGGGTTGGACGGTTCGACCGGGATCTGGGAAACCAGAAGGCTGCACCAGGCCCCAGTCTGATCTGGCAGTGTTTCTACAGCTGGATGCCCTTCCTAACGCCAACCACAGGTGCAAGGCAAGGCTGGCAACAGCCACGATTGGATTGATGCCTTTTATGTGCCACCGACACGGAAGCCAGTCTAGGCGGCGCTGGCATTGGCCACATTCGGATGGTGCTTTTTACTCAAAACAATGACACAAGCAATGACCATCAAAATGAATAATTTTGCTAGATAATATTTTAGTAGATTGAAATGGTTGACACCTCTCACTTGCAATGTTTTCATAGTTTAGTATTTAAGAAAAGAAAACTCACAAAAACACAGTTATCCTATGAGGTCAAACTAGAGTCAAATCAAGGCCTGGAGGGAAAGTAGCATATATAGTTGCCAGAAATAAAGATGCAAAATTGCTTTAAAAAAACAGAAGCAAACATATTTTTTATAGAGATCCCTGACTTCAGTCTTTATAGCCATAGTTATAAATATATGAATTTATAGGCAAACAACTAACCAGTTAATTTAGTTTTTGATGGGTTCGCAAGCTCCATAAGGAATTTCCTGATAAGGCCTGGAATGTCCAATTCACTGATTTGGTAATATCCTGAAGAAGCTTCAAGGACCTGAATAATGATAAATTCAGTAGAATAAAGTGTGTGTGTGTGTGAGAGAGAGAGAGAGGGAGAGGAGTGAGTGAAAGGGAGAGAGAGAAAGAGAGAGAGAGAGAGAGCGAGAGAGACCAAGTGAGCACAAAGATGTAAGTTCTAATGATATTTTATCAAAGTTTCATTAACGTTTCTTACCTATGGTTAAAGCTATTGTGTAAAGAATTACCAAATGACGCAGTACTGAAATTACATAGATTAGGTGTTAATTCATGTTCTTTGCAAATTTAAGCATGTACAAACTGAAACCAGGCAGCGAGCTGGCAGAAACGTTAGCACGCCGGGCGAAATGCTTAGTGGTATTTCGTCTGCCGTTACATTCTGAGTTCAAATTCCGCCGAGGTCGACTTTGCCGTTCATCCTTTCGAGATCAATAAATTAAGTACCAGTTACGCACTGGGGTCGATGTAATCGACTTAATCCGTTTGTCTGTCCTTGTTTGTCCCCTCTGTGTTTAGTCCCTTGTGGGTAGTAAAGAAACAGGTATTTCGTCTGCCGTTACGTTCTGAGTTCAAATTCCACCAAGGTCGACTTTGCCTTTCATCCTTTCGGGGTCGATAAATTAAGTACCAGTTACGCACTGGGGTCGATGTAATCGACTTAATCTGTTTGTCTGTCCTTGTTTGTCCCCTCTGTGTTTAGCCCCTTGTGGGTAGTAAAGAAACAGGTATTTCGTCTGCCGTTACGTTCTGAGTTCAAATTCCGCCGAGGTCGACTTTGCCTTTCATCCTTTCGGGGTCGATAAATTAAGTACCAGTTACGCACTGGGGTCGATGTAATCGACTTAATCCGTTTGTCTGTCCTTGTTTGTCCCCTCTGTGTTTAGCCCCTTGTGGGTAGTAAAGAAACAGGTATTTCGTCTGCCGTTACGTTCTGAGTTCAAATTCCGCCGAGGTCGACTTTGCCTTTCATCCTTTCGGGGTCAATAAATTAAGTACCAGTTACGCACTGGGGTCGATGTAATCGACTTAATCCGTTTGTCTGTCCTTGTTTGTCCCCTCTGTGTTTAGTCCCTTGTGGCTAGTAAACAAATAGTACAAACTGAAATCAATTTCAGCAAAGGTATTTTATCATTATTTGTAATGTGCATATATATAAAATACATACAGGCATGGCTGTGTGGTAAGAAGCTTGCTTCTACAACCACATGGTTCCAGGTTCAGTCCCACTGCATGGGACCTTGGGCAAGTGTCTTCTACTATAACCTCGAGCTAACCAAAGCCTTGTGAGTGGATTTGGTTTATGGAGACTGAAAGAAGCCCGTCATATATATGTATATATTTAGGTGTATGTTTATGTGCCTTTGTTCCCGCCCCTAACATCGCTTAACAACTGCTGTTGGTGTGTTTACATCTATGTAACTTAGCAGTTTGACAAAAGAGACCGATAGAATAAGTGCTAGGCTTACAACGAATTAGTCTTAGGGTCAATTTCTTTGACTACAAAAACTCCCTTTAACCCTTTATTGTTTGCATTATTCTGCCAAAACTAATGCTTTTTTATCCACATTGTTTTGAACTAATCATGCATTATCTTGTAGCTATGAGATTTTGATGAGGCAGCTGTTAATTTTTAAAATGATATTGTAGGGTTGGTGTGAGAGACCAGATCTGGCCAGTTTGAACATAAAACAGGCAGAATACTTTTGGCTCGATATGGCTGGTTTAAATCCTAAAGGCTTAAGGTGGTGCCCAAACATGGCCGCAGTCAAGTGACTGAAACAAGTAAAAAAATAAAGAAAAGAATAAGACATTTTTTTTTCTTCAACTGGTTTCAGCTCTTGGAATGTGACAGCTGTGGTGTCAAACTCAAGGGTTTTTAGTTCAAGATATATTTGGCACAGAACAGGAGGTACCCCAATCTAAAGAAAGAAATGAATATATAACTGACAGCTACTTTAGCACTATTAATCCACACCCTCCTTCCTCTACATCTATTATTAATATAATTCTTAAGATGAGGAGCTGGCGGAGTCATTAGAGCACCAAGCTAAATGCTCAGCGGCATGTGGTCTGTCCTTACTGTCTGAGTTCAAATTCTATCAAGATCAACTTTACCTTTCATCCTTTAGGGGTTGATGAAATAAGTATCAGTAGAACACTGCGATCAATGTAATTAATATACCCTCTCCCGTAAATTTCAAGCCAAGTATCTATAATAGAAAGGTTTATTACTATAATTCTTATGAGACAAAGGAGCCTCTGTGCAGTTGAAGAACATACCAGAGATAGCAACTAAATCTCTTTCAAATAATATTCTGCTGCCTTAGAAAAAAGACACAATAACATGCATTGCAACTGGATTGCCTAATCAGGTCAAACCAAAAGCTAAACAACAACTGCATCGGCTGGGTGGTCACTCCGAAAAGCTCTATCAGTGACGTTTTCATTTCAATCAAAGGAGAGGGGCTTTCTCCGTCCGGGTTGTGGATCCGTGGAATAAGCTGCCGGACGAGATAGTGAAGATGCCACCGACCGCTCGGTTCAAAGTCTCTCTTGACCAGAAATGGCCTGAACTCTTTGCATGAACACCCTCCCTGTACATAACTCCATGTCCCCCTACATGGCCTTGCTTTTTGCTTTTTGAGCCAAAAAATTAACTTAACTTAACTTAACAACTGCAGTTTCTGTAACCATTATGCTAACACATTTCACTTTTCTATAGAGTCTCACATCCAAATCATACACTGGTCAACTGAAATATTTATCGCATTCCTTCATTGTCATATTTGCAACACAGGGTTCTCCCTGCCTATTTAGCCTGTAACAGGATGAGAGATTCCCGCACTGGATGGGTGCTGCTTGCATCCTTTACATCAAATATTAATTGAAGAAAGAGTCAAGATTTTCCGTTAACTTCAACAGTATAAATACATATTCTTTGATTTGCAATATAAACATTTCCTTCCTCTGGGCGAATCGGCAACCTAGGAACTTATTGGCAGTAATCTAGTGGAGTGAGTCAATCCTGCCCGTTCAAGCATAACGGGGATGTGCCACAAGGTAGCAGCTCAAGAGAGCTGCTGGAGGCACGTCTGTATCGTTCAGCTGCTAGCATCAATAAAAGGGAGATACAAGAGAATTTAGCTGCTGCTAGTTTTCTGCACATGCGCATGAGGGAACTTCCGGCAGGCCTTCCGGAAGATTCCAACCCTGCGCTTGCATGCTGGAGATTTCCAAGATGGCGTCACTACAAGCCACACGATGTCTTGGAAACAGTTTTGCAATTCATATTTCACCTTCTGAAAAAGAATGTAGGCATACAATGTCAAGGCGGCAAGCTGGCAGAATCGTTAGCATTTCGCCCGGAGCGCTGCTTAGCGGTATTTCATCTGCTGTTACGTTCTGAGTTCAAATTCCACCGAGGTCGACTTTGCCTTTTCTCCTTTCGGGGTCGATTAAATAAGTACCAGTTACGCACTGGGGTCGATATAATCGACTTAATCCGTTTGTCAGTCCCTGTTTGTCCCTGCTGTGTTTAACTCCTTGTGGGTAGTAAAGAAATAGGTATACAATGTCTAAAATAATCTTGACTTTGATCATACATTTGGCCACTTTTGCTACAAGAACTAGAAAATTTTTAATTAAATATCAGCTACACCAACTCCCTCAGTCTGGGAAGACTGTGAAACTCACGGGCAATACTTGCCCCACGGACGAAAATGTATGTAAATACGAAAATATTTACTTCCCATAGACTTGATTATGCAATTAATACATAAAATAAAAATAACCAGGTCTAAGGGAGGTAACTTTTTCATTGATTGTTTTTTAAATTAATTTTTTAAAACCCAAATAACAGGAGCAGGTGTAGCTGTGTGGTAGGAAGTTTGAGGGCCGGAGGTAGGGAAGCTAGGGGGTCGGAGGGAAGGGTCCTGTCTTGGACGGAAGACCCGGATTGGCCTCCGCAGGTAACTGCAGAAGTCATAATGGAGGATGATATGTTCAGGGTGATGGGCTCCTTTCCCAAGGTCCAATATAGGTTTGCTTTTTGGAGCCCCGACTTGGAACTGCAGAATTGCCTGCGGGAGGCATATGCCTTGTCGGGGAGGAAAGGTAAGATAAAACACAGGTGTTATTCAAATTCTTTTACTTCCGACACATGTTTCGAAGATATCACTGGTATTATTCCAAAGGAATAAAATGGTGTAAAACAATGTAATCTTCTCTTCAGGGAAGCGAAGAAATGAAACTGATCAATAAGACATTTTAACAGAAAATGATGAATATGTATAGTGATTAACTGAACGCTATTAATATTGTTTCAAAAAAACGTTATAGGATATAACGTCAGAGGTAGCCTATAGAAATAATACCAGTGATATCTTCGAAACGTGTCAGAAGTAAAAGAATTTGAATAACACTTGCGTTAAACTCTATTTATTTATATATATTATACAAAAAATTCACATAACCCAAAGTTTCTACCTTTAAAAACAAGGAATTAAAACCTATTTACTTGTGTGATTTTTTGCTACCTTGGTAAAGGGGAAAATACACACATCTATTTATATATATATATATTATATTATATTAGAGATAAAACCACTATTAGGCAAATCAAACAGTGAAAAACATAAGCCAATACATAAAATTAATTTTAAAATATAAAAGTTAAAAATAAAAAATTATTTAAATAATTTAAACTTATAAATTTTATATATATATACAAATATATATATATGTATGCATGTATATTTTTATATTTATATATTTATTTTATTAATTAATTAATTAATTAATTAATTTATTAATTTTTTTATTTTTTATTATAAATATCAAAAGTATTAAGAGTTTAATAAAAGATAAAGAGTATATCTAAATATACATCCTATGATCCCCATTGAAAGTTTTATACCAAAATTTATCCATAAAATAATACTCAGTTTGTTGGAATATTCTGTATACTTAACACATTATAATATCATGGTATATCTTTTTTTATGCCTCTGATAGATTGTGCTTTATAAAATGATTTAATTATTATAATTAAAATCTTTAGAGTACAAATTGAAACAGCTGTAAGAGATTATGTTATTTTTTGCAGTTAATAAATGTACATATTAATTGATTTATCTCCATTTTCTTATTTTTCTTGAATTAATATAACCCTTGGTTTATCTAATTACCTATTGTTTATGAGTATTATTATTAATATTCACAACAAATATTAGGTAATGAACCAGTAATTCATTGGATATTACTATCCCTTCATGATGCTTAATTAACCTCATATATACATATATATATATATGATGCGGCTATACCGAAAGGGATGATGTTACTGTTGTTTTAGCCCCAAGAAACATCATTTCTAGCTGGCTATACAACCCCTGTCTGTGTCCTTGTTTTTTTGAACAGGGAGGCCAGCACTCCCATCTAGTGCAAAACAACATCTGCGGACTAGTTTCTGGGTTATTGATCTTTATCAAGACAGACTAGCTGCTTGGCCAGAGAGTGTTGCGGAATATATATATGAATGGATATATATATATGTATATATATATATGTATATATATATATATATATGTCATCATCATCATCATCCTCATCATTGTTTAATGTCCATTTTCCATGCAAGCATGGGTTGGACAGTTTGACCGGGGTCTGGGAAGCCAGGAGGCTGCACCAGGCTCCAGTCTGATCTGGCAGTGTTTCTACAGCTGGATGCCCTTCCTAACGCCAACCACTCCATGAGTGTAGTGGGTGCTTTTTATGTGCCACTGGCACAGGTGCCAGGGGAGGCTGGCAACGGCCATGATCAGTTGGTGCCTTTTACATGCCACCGGCACGGAAGCCAGTCAAGGTGGTGCTGGCATCGACCACGTACGGCTGGTGCTTTTTACATGCCACTGGCTCAGGTGCCAGGGGGTATATATATGTATCTAGATAGATAGATGTGTGTGTGTGTGTGCCTTTGTGTTTATGTTTGTCCCCCATCACTGCTCGCTTGACAACTGGTGTTGGTTTATGTCTCTGTAACTTAGCAGTTTGGCAAAAGAGATCAATAGAATAAGTAGCAAGCTTAAAAAAAAAAGTACTGGTGTTGATTCATTCAACTAAAATATTCAAGGTGGTGCTGTCGTATGACCACAGTCAAATGACTGAAACAAGTAAAAGAATAAAAGAATTACATAAGTTATACACACATGTTTATATATACCACAATACTACATATTTTAAATAGATATTAAATTTACTTACATGCATGAGCAAGTCAAGAGCAACATTTTTCACTTTTGCACTGTCATCTTGGTTGTACTGTAATTTACAAATGCCCTAAATAAAATGAAAGTAAATGATTAAAAGAAAAATAAAGAAACAAGATAAAAACCAATGTAAATGGAGAAACCTTTTAATTCCTAGGCATGTGCATTAAACTGCTGAGTTGCAAGTACTGTTGTCTATGGGAGACAAAAACTAGTGCTTCTCAAACTATCTGATGTGGTGTAGTGACAGTTTTTTTTTATGTATCACCGGGTGCCAGTCAGATGGCACTGGCATTAGCCACAACTATGATTTCACTAGGCTTGACAGGTCTTCTCAAGCATAGCATATCACCCAACATTTGAAAGGTGCTAGTTTTATGTGCCAGTTATGCAACAGTGTCATCGGTCATGACTACGATCTCACTTGGCTGGACAGGCCTTCTCAAGCACAGCATATCACCAAAGGTCTCGGTCACTTGTCATTACTTCCATGAGGCCCAACATTTGAAGATCATGCATCAACACCTAGTCCCATGTCTTCCAGAGTCTGCCTCTTCCACAGGTTGCCCCCACCGTTAGAGTGCACCACTTCTTCACACAGCTGTCCTCATCGACAAATATCACTTGACCATATTAGTGCAGCTGTTTCACTTGCATACATCTGATGCCTCTTATGCCCAACTTTTCTCTCAGGATGCTCACACTGTCATGCATGCACACTGACATTACACATCTAGCGAAGCATACTAGCATAATTTCTTTCAGACCCATGCATGTCCTCAGCAGTCACAGTCCATGTTTCACTGCCAGGTAGCATGGCTGTTTGCCACCAGGCATCATACAGTCTGCCTTTTACTCTGAGAGAGAGAGGTCCTTTTCTACCAGCAGAGGTAGGAGCTCTCTGAATTTTGCCCAGCGTATTCTTATTCTAGCAGCGACGTTCTTGGAGCATCACCCTAGCTACTGACTTGGTCACCTAGGTAACAGAAGCTATTGACTACTTCTAGTTTTCTCCACTAGCATGTGATGGAATCTATTTTCTGTACATTTTTAGTGTTAATTGTACCTGTGCACACAAAAAAACTAGTTTCCCTGTTAACCTTCCTCTGATATTGCTGTACCTTTTATGTGTCCATAGCTTACACCAGGTACATCTTATGGAGTTTCTACCTATGCCTTTACTACAGATTGAGCAGGGCCATCTACCTGAAGGGATTGTGATATGTACTACATATGAAGGAAAATAAGCTTAATTTTAAATTCGCACTTCTTTACAACATAAATCAACACAAAATTCAAATTTACATCACTCAAAACTGTGTTTGAATTGATGACGGTGAACTTACTGGACATACCATACAGACATATCTGCACAATGTAGATCAATAGTTTTAATATAAATGGTTACATGCAGGCATGGCCATGTGGTAAGAAGCTTGCTTCCCAACCATATGGTTCCTGGTTCAGTTCCACTGCATGGGCACCTTGGGTATGTGTTTTCTACTATAACCTTGGGCCAACAAAAGCCTTGTGAGTGAATTTGGTAGATAGAAACTGAAAGAAGACTGTTGTGTGTATATACATGTGTGTGTGTGTGTGTGTGTGTGATGGTTTTCTTTCAGTTTCTGTTTACCCAGTGTGTGTATGTGTGTGTGTGTGCATGACTGTGTGTATGTGTCTTAATGTCTGTATTTGTCCTCCCCACCAGTTGACAACTGCTTTTGGTATGTTTACCTTTATGCCCCCATAACTTAGCAGTTTGGCAAAAGAAACTGATAGAATAAGCACCAAGCTTAAAATAAATAAGTACTGGGTTTGGTCCATTCAACTGAAAATTCATCATTGTGGTGCCCCAGCATGGCCGCAGTCTAATGACTGAAACAAGTAAAAGATATAAAAGATATGCTTATATTTACAAACATTTTATGTGTTTTTTTAAAAAATTTATTTGAATTTAGTGACAAGCAAATATGTATTATATAAAGCTTACTATGAGATCAGCAGCATATGGTTGTAGATATTCTCCAAACTTCTCTGCAACATTGATCAGCATTGTCAATACCTCATGTCGAATTTCAGAAGACTAATAATGAAAGGTAAATAAAGATAGCAGTGTGTAAGTAATTATATTTTTAGTGATGGAAATAATTTTTTTTTATTAAATCATAATGTTATGAATAAAAAAAATGAGACTACACATCAACATGATCTACTACATAATCTTTATGCATTGACACATGTTAATGCACATATGTATGCATGCACTCACACATAAACAAACATGCAAACAAGGAAATCAAGATGTCTCAACATGGTTACTGGCTATGCTAGAAATAGCAGCCATATTTTTCTCTAGTATTGCCTTTGATCGAGATCAGTAGTACCTTTGATCGAGATCAGTAGTACCTTTGATCGAGATCAGCAGCACCTTTGATCGAGATCAGCAGTACCGTTGATCGAGATCAGCAGTACCTTTGATCTCAGTTCTGTTTGATCAAATCTGATCAGCAGTACCTTTGATTGAGATCAGCAGTAACTTTGATCGAGATCAGCAGTACCTTTGATCGAGATCAGCAGTACCTTTGATCGAGATCAGCATTACCTTTGATCGAGATCAGCAGTACCTTTGATCGAGATCAGCAGTACCTTTGATCGAGATCAGCGGTACCTTTGATCGGGATCAGCAGTACCTTTGATCGAGATCAGCAGTACCTTTGATCGGGATCAGCAGTACCTTTGATCGAGATCAACAGTACCTTTGATCGAGATCAACAGTACCTTTGATCGAGATCAGCAGTACCTTTGATTGAGATCAACAGTACCTTTGATCGAGATCAGCAGTACCTTTGATCGAGATCAGCAGTACCTTTGATCGAGATCAGCAGTAACTTTGATCGAGATCAGCAATACCTTTGATCGAGATCAGCAGTACCTTTGATCGAGATCAGCAGTACCTTTGATCGAGATCAGCAGCACCTTTGATCAAGATCAGCAGCACCTTTGATCGAAATCAGCAGTACCTATGATCGAGATCAGCAGTACCTTTGATCGAGATCAGCAATACCTTTGATCGAGATCAGCAGTACCTTTGATCGACATCAGCAGTAACTTTGATCGAGATCAGCAATACCTTTGATCGAGATCAGCAGTACCTTTGATCGAGATCAGCAGTACCTTTGATCTCAGTTCTGCTTGATCAAATCTGATTTCAAAAATTTGCATTAAGCCTATAGGCTCACAAGGACAGGGCTTATTGGGATTTTCAAGCCATTTAAGCTGAGAGTACAAGACTCTTCTAACTTGAACAAGACACCAGTCTGTTGCATGGTGAGCATAGTTAACCACTGGTACCCATTTTCAGCTGCATGTGACTGGAGCAACTTACAAAGAAGTACCTTGCTCAAGCACACAATATGCTATCCGGTCCAAGAATTGAACCTATGATCTAATGAACTCAAGGCCAACACTCTAACTGCTAGGTCATGTGTCTTCACATGGTTGACTTAGGATTAAACAATAATTGTTTTAAATTTATGTAGAAGGCCAGCAATTTTGTGGGGATAGGGTTTATTGATATCACTGACTTCTAGTTATTCATTTTTATCTTATGTCTATTGTACCTGGAAGGATGAAAACAAAATTGAACTCAGCAGGATTTGAACTCAATGTAAAAAGTTGGAAAAAAAAATATTGCAATATTGCCTGACACCCTAAGGATAAAATATTGCAAGGCATTTTGCCTGACACCTCCAAAAGACAGTCCACTGTCTTTTAGAGCAAAACAATAACAACAGTAGGAACATTGAACTGTCATTAGGAAAGTAATGCACATCCAATAACAATGAATACAGGCTAATGAAAATTGAATATTTAGCAAATGAAGGAATGATTAAATGCCAAAATTTTCAGATTAGTGAGAAAAAGTATGTATGGAAGAATTGATAAGTTCATCAATCATCATCATCATCATCATTATCATCATTTAACGCCCACTTTCCATGCTAGCATGGATTGGACGATTTGACTGAGGTCTGGCGAATCAGATGGCTGCACCAGGCTCCAATCTGATCTGGCAGAGTTTCTACAGCTGGATGCCCTTCCTAACGCCAACCACTCTGAGAGTGTAGTGGGTGCTTTTACGTTCCACCAGCACGAAGACCAGTCAGGCGGTACTGGCAACGGCCACGCTCAAATGGTACTTTTTACGTGCCATCTGCACAGAAGCCAGTCCAGTGCCACTGGCAACGACCTTGCTCGAACGTTTTTTTCACATGCCACCAGCACAAGTGCCAACAAGGCAGTGTCCATTCTCCATGCTGGCATGGGTTAGATGGTTTGACTGGAACTGGAAAGCTGGAGAGATGCACTGGACTCCAGTCTGTCTTGGCTTGGTTTCTATGGCTGGATGTCCTTCCGAACACCAGCCACTCCATAGCATGTAGTGGGTGCCTTTTACAAGTCACCAAAAACAAAAAGAAACAATAATGATTAATTTCCAAAGAGATTGGACATGGAATGGATTATACCAAGATATTTAATGTGGGGGAAATACTGGTTCAAAATTTTGGTACAAAGCCAGCAATTTCAGAGGCGGTGGTAAGTTGATTACATTGATGCCAGTACTCAACTGGTACGGCGATCTTTCGGTACAAATACCATAACTGCCAAGTCTGTTTGTTTACATTTGAAGAAGAAGATCGTAAATTTCTTTTTTTTTATATAAGTGGGGTTAGGGTTAGGGGTGGAGGAAAAGGGTTTCTTTTTTCTTCAGAAATGTAAATAAACCCACATGGGTTTATATTTGGCAGTTATGGTACTTGTACTGAAAGATCGCCACTGGTACTTATTCAATCAACCCTAAAAGAATCATCATCATCATGACCCTTTTTTTTTTGGTCCCTAGTTTCAGCTCAGAGCTGCAGCCATGCTGATGCACTGCCGTTTTGCTACACTGTTATTACTGAGAGCCTCCTCTAATATGTGGCACTTGGTGACAAATGGAATTTGATGTAGCTACCCTCATTTGTACCTCTTACCATGAGGTTGGTTCATCTGGGACTTTCGACAGGAAGAGGTCCAGCTTTGATTTAAAAACCCCTACATCTACTTCATGCAGGTTCCTCAGGCTCTTTGGAAAAATATTAAAATGCTGTGGGCCCTTGAAACCCAGGCTGTTGCAGTAACTGATTCTGAAGCATGATGGCGTTGCTGGGATCTTTGGCACTATGCAGTGTCGTCCCGTTCTGGCATTGGTGTAGCTTTCAATGCAAAAATTTGGCACAATTCCTTCCAGGATCTGCATACCTCTCTCATCTTCTCTTCAGGGAGTAGAGTCTTAGCTGTTTCAACCTTTCCCAGTAGCTGAGCTGTTGCAAAGACCATTTAACATCTGCTTTTCATGCTGGCACAAGCTGGATGGTTTGACTGAGAACCAATCTGATTTGGCAAGGTTTCAATAGCTGGATGCTCTTCCTAATGCCAACCACCCCAAGAGTGTAGTGGGTGCTTTTATGTGCCAATCATGTGGAACTGGCATTAGTTGCACTCAAATGGTTCTTTTTATGTGCCAGTCAGGAGGCACTGACACCGGCCAGAAAGGCAAAATCAACCACGATGGCGCTTGAACTCAGAATGTAAAGACTGATGAAATGCTGCAAACCATTTTGCCCAAAGTGCTAACGATTCTGCAAGCTTGCCACCTTACGCGGAGGAAATATTACAGACAACATGAAGTACAGAACATTAGGGTGTTTTACCTGGTCAGCATGGCTTCTGAGGAATGTGGTAATTCCTATTTCTTTATCAAACAGTAGGGTGCATACCGATTCTAGAAGATATAAAATACATTGATTATTAAATCAGTAAAACAGATTTGTTTGTTTTTTTTCTTTCTCTGCACACACACACACACAAACATACGTTATCATCATCATTTAACCCCTTGGTATTTAATCCAGCCATAGCCAACCCAAATATTCTACCTGCTTTATGTTCAAACTGACTGGATCTGGCCTCCTACACCTACCCTACAATGTCATTCTAAAAATAAACAATCAAGGCCAATATGAATGAATACCATAAATCCTCGAGTATAATCCGCATTTTTCCCCAAAATTTAAAGGTCAAAATCCCTATTGCGTACTATATACGAGGTTAAAAATGAAAAATATTTTCTATACAATGTCCGAGTCTCTATTTGCTGTCCGGCAATGTTTATTCAGACGCATTTTGTGATGTTGGGCACGAAAATACCTTAAGCTAAGCCTGAAAGCAATGAAGTCATAAAAGAATCATCCATAACTTACAGTAAGCAACATTTATTAAAATAAAAGTATTCAGAACACAGAATAACATGTAACAAAAGCAATTTGCAAACATATTTACATTCCCATATAACAGTTAAGAACATCACCATTATTGTATTATGCATGCACAGAAGTGTTTGTTCGACTAGGTACTGCTGGCTTAATTATACATGACTTGAGTTAGAGAAGGAGTGTGTATTATACACAAGGTTTAGGTTTTTCAGAGGTACAGCCCACTAAAAATCCCCTGCGTATTATACTCAAGGGCGGACTATACTCGAAGATTTACGGTAAGCATTATTTTTGATAGGGTATTCTGAATGCTATAGGATTAATGTCTGTTTTCCATGCTGGCGTAGGTTGGATGGTTTGACAGAAACTGGCAAGTCAGAAGACTGCACCAAGCCCTGCTGTCTATTTTGGTATGGTTTCTGTGGTTGGATGCCCTTCCTCATGCCAACCACTTTATAGTGTACTGCATGCTTTTTATGTGGCACCAGTGGCATTGAGGTCACCAAGTAACTTGCAGGACAAGACCTCTCAACTAGCAGGAGTACTATTGAGGGACAGAAAAGGTGTCTTGCATTAGATGAGAAGCATGGCTACCTCAGGTGGGAAGTGGGAGGAGAGAAAGATGGTGAAGATGTGACAGGGTTGGAGCAGCGGCTGTACACTCAAGTTACAGGAAGGTGCATATAGTGAAATCAACCAGGGACTGGAGAATATGAGTGGATAGGTGAGTTCACAGAATCGCAAAGGGAAAGTGGGGGATGGAGGTGAGGAGGGAAGGTAATGAGGGGGTATTAGGAAGATATGCTGTGGGGAGGAGATTCAACAGGGACATATTGTGTGCAGGTAGGGAAATGAGGAAGAATGGAGGGGAGTACAGCGGAACTTGAAGAAACAGTAAAGTTTTTTTCTATGAAAGGGCTTTCTTTTTAATCAAATATTCTAAATGGTATTATTTATCTATTTTGAGTTGTACCAGATTGAGTTTTTTTTAGTAGACTCCAATAATCAATGCCTCTCATACTGTCTGTCTTTCTTCTTATTGACCTCTGGAGTGCTTCCACTTTCATAATGAGTTGCTTCATATGGGGAGACCACAGTGGGCAACAGTACTCAAGGAGAGGTTGGGCAAAAGTAGAGTAGAGAAGGATGATGGTGTATGCATCTCTAGACTGGAAAGTTCTCAGAATCCAGGAGCACACCTTGCGGGCCAAGTCAACCTTGCTGTTTATGTGGGAACTCCAGCTTAGATTGTTATCAACAATCACTCCAATCTCTGATGTTGTTGGATGAGACTAGGGAGCCACCTGAGGGAAGAGCATATGGTAATTTCAGAGTATCCTCTTTTCCAAAGTGAATCAAATCAAACTTATCTTCATTTAGAAGCATATTGTTTTTTCCCTCCCTTTGGACAACAGCAAACAGATCTGACTGAAGGCATGTTCAGTCTACCATACCTATTTCTTTACTACCCACAAGGGGCTAAACACAGAGAGGACAAACAAGGACAGACAAATGGATTAAGTCGATTGTATTGACCCCAGTACATAACTGGTACTTATTTAATCGACCCCGAAAGGACGAAAGGCAAAGTCGACCTCGGCGGAATTTGAACTCAGAACATAGTGGCAGACGAAATACGGCTACGCATTTCGCCCGGCATGCTAACATTTCTGCCAGCTCGCCGCCTTACCATACTGTTTATGGCTTTCTGGAGTTTGGAATCATCTGCGAAGATTTTCAATGTAGAATGTTTGATGACATCTACTATGTCATTGATATAAATAATGAAGAGGTGTGGGCCCAGCACAGTACCTTGTGGGACACCACTACTGACTTTGGCTGAGCTGAATTGTATTCCCTCAAACATGTTGGGTTCTGTTCATCAGGAAATACTTTATCCGCTGCAACAGCTTTCCACAGACTCCAATGTTGGACAGTTTTTTCAGCAGGATTTTGTGGTCCACTCTGTCAAATGCCTTGCTGAAATCAAGGTGTGTGACGTCAGTGTTGGAGCCTTCTCCCAACACTTTTAAGATGTCATCAAAACAGTGCAGAAGCTGCGACAGGCAGTCCCTCCCATCACGGAAACCATGCTGGTTGGGGTTCAGCAGATTGTTGTCTTTGCGGAAGTGAGTTACTCGCAATCTCACCACCCTCCCAAATACTTTAATGATATGAGAGGTGAATGAAATCAGACGGTAGTTCACAGCAAGAGATTTGTTTCATTTTTTCAAGACGGAAAGATAGACTGGGATAGAAAATGATCAGGAATGTAGCCTGCATCAAGTGAGTTTCTCCAGAGCTCAGCAAGAGGAGGTGCAATTTGATGTTGACACATCTTCAGGACAGTGGTTGGAAACTTATCGAGACCTACTGCCGAGTTGTGTTTAACCTTATTTATTTCTGTTAGGATATCAGGAGCACCAAAAGTTATGTCATCACTGATACTAGCCAGATCAACCGCATTAGTGTTACTGAAAACAGAGCAGTATTGTCTCTGCAGTATCTTGTACATGGATTTTGCATCATCATGTAGAGTGTTGTTCTCGTCAACCAGAGAGGACCAACAGTGAAAACAGCGTCTTTATGGGTTTTTTTTTTTTGCAAGTGAAAAGAACACTTTGGGATTGAGTTTTATTTTCTCAATGGCCCAACTCTCTTCAGCTGCTCTTTGTTAATGATGGTCATCATGCTTTTTGGGAGGTTGTGTTTTTTCGATTCGAGTGGTGCAATGGCAGTCGAATGGGTGAGTTGCTGCTGGCAGTATTTAAGTTGGTTGGTTTTCTTGTTAATTCTTTTTATTTTTCTGATAATTGCTCTTCTATTTCTAGGGATTCTGATTTGTATACTGATCTTAATGGAGTATGTTTTGTGCATATATATGTCACCGTATCTATAAATGCCTGCCATTATGATTTTATGTTGGTGGGGGTGTAGTGCTTGCGAGAAGGCCTAATCAATTTGTGAAAGATCATGATTGATTGCATCCCAGTCTGCATTATGAAGATCCATAGTGTCAAATGGATGGACTGGAGAGATGTCACTGGATTTGATCTTTGGGTGGTAGAATCTCAGATCACAGAGAACCATGTCATGGTCTGAGAGTAGTGGATTTTTTTCCACTGCAATATCGTGGATAGTGTCAGTGTGGTTACTGAACACTAAGCCGAAGGTGTTTTTGTGACACCTTGTTGGGTTGGTTTGAGACCAAGATGGGTCAGGAAAAACTCATCCATGAAATCAAAAAGCAATTCTACTGCTTCCTTATCAGGGGTTGAAGTGGAAAAACTTGGTTTCAAGCTGTTTGTGGACCAGTCAACACTGGGAAGGTTGAAGTCATCTATCATTAATATGTTGTCAGCATGACACTGATGGATGAAACACTTGATATTGTTGAGGTATTCCTTGAAGTGTAGTAAATTAGTTAGGGGTGGCCTATAGAGCCCAGCTCTTATTTAATTGTTGGTTTTACTATACACATAAGCTGCTTCACAGTAGCCTTTAGTAAATACGTCCATTGTTTCAACCGAAAATGGCAGTCCCACCCTTTCTTCTGCTGACATGATCTGCATGGATGGCTGTAAAATTCTTCACTCTCACCACAGCTTCCA